>NW_015386564.1:376642-446168 GCF_001527695.2 Protobothrops mucrosquamatus | reverse complement strand
CTCGCCTACATCGTCCATATAGGACGACTCGGGAACTCAACTCCTACCCCGGGCAGCTCACCTATCCCCTTATGCCCAGGGGAAAGGTATCAAGCCGTTTGACAGCTGATGCTGGCTGTCAAACCGGCTTTTACGCAAAACAGGCGGGAGGCAGCAAACAGCTGCGACCGACGAAATCGCCTGCCACCGGAAGTCCTCTAAAGGCATTACTTTTTGTCTCAGACTAATAACACATAAGGGTCGAACCAAACCTGATGGGCCCAGCCAAGCCACACGCTCTGAGAAAAATGAAAATCAGCATTAATCCGTAGACGGCGACAGCTAAGATGCATGAACTTCCAGCAACATTCGAGACCGCAAAAAAAAATAAATGCTGAACTTTGTGTTGTTTCTCACAACAGCCCGTGAGGGATTAAAACATCTCCTCTGAAATAACCTGGAGGCTTTGTGATCTATGAACCAAAGCCTGGGTCTTGTTATTCCAAGCAAAAAACGTATTTCCCAAACCAGTTCAAAGACATTACTGACCCTTTTTCAATTAGCTTCTCCCGGTCTACCCTGCTCAGACCATTTTTCAACCAGCAGTGTGTAACCAAAAAACCAGACCAGATCTTTGAATAATGTACTGTGGGGTATACTTCAAAAAAAAAAAGGGGGGGGAGGCCAGACCAGGTCAAGAAACTAACAAGGTATGTTTCCAAGGAAAAGTAGTTCATTGAGTAGAAAATTAATTAAAACCAGACAAGCCGTCACCTTTTGGGCCCCTGTTTTGAAGATATTTCCTTAGTAGATTCTTCAGTCCCTGCAAACGACAGCAGAGCTTTTAAGATACTGGAGAAAGATTTTTAAAAAAATATTCAGGAAGGTATCCAGAGATGTATCTGCCTTGAAAGTAGCTCCTGTTGAGTTAAGTTATGATGCGAGTATGACTTGTGATTCTACAACCACTGTTAGGATTATCAACTCCAATGCGAGCGTGACTTGTGATTCTACAGCTAGTGACACTATTCAGCACCATCGTAACGCTGGACAGTTACCAAACAGGGCATTTTGACCTCTACAGTAGTGGCCAGAATTGTGGAAACCTTTTGGGAAAAGTGTACAGTAGAAATGCCACCTTTGGTTAGGTTTCCACCCATTTTTCTACTAATTTCTTTATAACTGTAGCCTTGTTCATTAATAATACTATTTTACATAGCTTTCTGGGCAACCAGTGAACTCTTTGCACCATTCCTTTAATTTTATTACGTTTTACAAGCTCACTCAATGAAAGAACACCAAAAAAACCCCAACCAACTTGATAGCGATCACATAACACACTGACAAATGTCCTCCTCTCAGCTTCAATACAGGACATCGATAACTGAATCCTACTGTGATCTGATTGGCTCATTGCCAAAACAAGAGGACACCTGGTTGGCTCTCTAAACACTCATGCTCATTGGCTACAATCAAATGAAGGAAAGCTATCTGATATCAAGTTGTGCTCCCAGAGTCGGGATGGTATTATAAGTATGCATTAATAGTTATATAACTAAAATGTGTAATGTTAGAATTGAAATGTATGTATGTTAATGCATTCTATGTTTGAAAGATGTATAATAAATAAAAAAAATCATAAAAAAAAAAGTTGTGCTCCCTTTTTCTGGTTATTTGGCTATAATGTTTCATAGAATACAGATAATTGAACAAACTTTGTTGCATTACAGTCTTGATTAAATTGTCTTTCCATTGATATATAATTTTATGGTACTACTCCAAAACAAAGTGGTGTGATTAGCCATCAAACCTCAAACATACACTTTTCCCCAAAAGGTTTCCGCAATTTTGGCCACTACTGTATTTCTATCGAAGACGTCAAGCTGAACCTAGATCAAAAAGTCATCCATACATCTTCCTGTTGCTCCCATGTCCAAGACCTGAAACAGGACCAGATCCCACCACCACTTACCTCCTAAAGTGGCAGAGATGAGGATGTGGGTGCCGTATTTTTTGATGATGGTGTCGATGAACTGCTGTGTTGTGGGTCTCCTGCCCAGCAGGCGTATGCTTCTCTGAAACTCAGGCATCAAAGGGACGGGGTTCCGGAGTAGATCCCTCCGTTCAATGGCCGTATTCCTCACCTTCCAACGGGCAAACTCCCTGAACAACGAGACAGCAACACAAAACACGGGTGAGGCTCTGGAATCTGGAAGGGTCAACGAGAAGACGGTCAGTTGGGAAGTTGTGTGTCAGAGGGAACACCACAAAATCTTCCTCCCAGATGTTCCGAACTTCCATTTATGGGCTTTTTATGGGAAAAAAAGAAGAAAAAAGAGCGAAGGATGGGAGAAGCAGAAAGGAAAAGGAGGAGATGGAAAGAGGTTATATCAGTGGAAGGACAAGATCGGACATAAACAAGAGGGAAACCCCACATGACGTTCACGCTAATAACATCCCTGCAAAACCAACCCCCTGCATTTCATCAAGTCCCAAGAAAATTATCAAATTGATCAAACAAGGTCCACTCCTTTCCCAAAATTTAATGAACTTCCACAAAAAAAAAAAAAAAAGAGGAGAGTGGCTGGAATTTTTCCCCCCAACAATTTTTTCCCCTTGGGTAGGAACCCCCCTGATTGCTTCAAAGAATTTCCACCTTATATAATAATAATAATAATAATAATAATAATAATAATAATAATAATAATAATAATAATAATAATAATAATAATAATAATAATAATAATAATAATAATAGTAGTAGTAGTAGTAAAGTTGGAAGGGACCTTGGAGGTCATCTAGTCCAACCCCCTGCTCAGGAAGGAAACCCTCTACCATTTCGGACAAATGGCTGTCCAGTCTCTTCTTAAAAACTTCCAGTGTTGGAGCATTCACCGCTTCTGGAGGCAGGTTGTTCCACTGGTTAATTGTTCTCACTGTCAGGAAGTTTCTCCTTAGTTCTAGGTTGCTTCTCTCCTTGATTAGTTTCCGTCCGTTGCTCCTTGTCCTGCCTTCAGGGGCTTTGGAGAATAGCTTGACTCCCTCTTCTTTGGGGCAGCCCCTGAGATATTGGAACACTGCTATCATGTCCCCCCTCGTCCTTCTCTTCGTTAAACTAGACATACCCAATTCCAGCAGCCGTTCCTTATATGTTTTAGCCTCCAGTCCCCTAATCATCTTTGTTGCTCTTCTCTGCACTCTTTCTAGCGTCTCAACATCTTTTTTTACATTTTACAATAAACTTGAGACATGGGAAGTTGAACTATATATCTCCGGTTTCCAAGATTCTGTAACTTAACCCCTTTTTGGCTGTCAACAAACCTAGCTAACAAGACAGCGTGAATCTAAGCTTCTGCTGTGGAGCAGCTGCTAGAGGGTTGCTACAAATGTTCTTCCTCTCTGGAGGAAGAAACCGTTTCCTGTTCCTCTTTGAACGCTCATTCCCAGGGGACAAAATTCAAATTTATTTTATCAGAGCTTTCAAGCTCGCTTTATTCCCTGGAAGATTGCAGGAGGGTGTGTGTGTGTGTGTGTGTTTTTCTCCTTTGCTTTTTGAGCAAACCCACGCTCTTCCCCACTCTTGTCATCCAACTGCCTCCACTTTCCAGTTGGGAAAAAGGGATTCCTGAGGTTATCTCCCACCCCCCACCCCCACACTCCCCCTGCAGATGAACTGGGAGACTCGGTAGCCAACAAAGCTGCAGAATATTGGGGAAAAGGTTGAATGAAGGTCATGTAGGACAACTTACTCAGCCATTTCCACCCCCTAAAAAAAAAAAATGCACCCGGGCTTTCTGGCTAGCAAATTCTTTTCCATCAGATCAAAAGAAAAAGAGCCAGAGGGGAGAGACGGGGGGGGGGGGAACACACACGCAGAAAGTCATTTTGATGTGATTCTAGTACCAAGCCACGGGGGAAACGTTTGGCATCCATAGGAAAAAGGAAATTGTCCTGCCTTTGAAATAGAGCAAAAGGCGATAAATCTCTATTTCACCCAAAGGCAGACTTGACTAATGAGCACAAGGCAGAGGAAATACAGATGATTCCCCCCCCAAAAATAAAAATAAAGGAAGGAGTCACCCGGAGGCCATCTGGATGCTTGTTAGCACTAGGCAGAGTAGTGGGAAACTGCTGAGAAGATTCAAACCACGGGGCAAGGAATCCGTAAGGGAGACCTTCTGGGTATTGATCTCCTTCTAACCATCCTCTCCAACTCAAAGGTGCTTATTTAGGAGGCCACTGGACCTTCTTGCTTTTCTTTGAAGATGTTTCACTTCTCCAAGAAGCTTCTTCAGCTCTGACTGGATAGTGGGTGAATGGAAGGATTTATGAAGAAAAACAAGAAAGTCCAGTTGCCTCTTGAAAAAGCACCTTTGGGACAACCATGACCTGGATGATGGAGAACCTCCATAGACATCTTCTCCAAACCACCACGGAAGCCAGAGGGAAGAAGGGAACAAGCTTAGGAAAGGAAGAGAAAAGAACACCCCAAAGGTGCTTTTTTTTATTTCCCAAAAGGCAACTGGGCTTCGTTTTTCCTTGAAGATTTTTCGCTTCTCCTCCCAGAAACTCCTTCAGTTCTTCTTCAGTTCAGTTCAGAATTGAAGAAGGTTCTTGAAGGAGAAGCGAAACGTCTTCAATGAAAAACAAAGTCTGGTTGCCTTCTGGGGAGGAAAAAATAAGCATCTTTGGGCCAATCATGACCTGGATGACTGAGAATCTCCACAGACAAGAGAACAGAATACGCAAGCGAAAAACTTCAGCCAGGTGCTCACCACCAACAAAGTCCTCTGGCACGCTCTGATGTTTTTCAGTTGTCCTTTCTCTTTCTTCTGGCTTATTACTCAAGGTCTCCCAAGGGACACCATCTGCTCTGTGCCACCCACCAGCTGATCTGTCAGCTGGTGCCCTTTTCCCATACAGGCTTGCGTCAACATTTTTCTATTCCCAGCTTTACTCCTTAGCTGCTGGGTCAGCTTCAGATCTGCTGCACTGAACATAGTCAATGGGGTGGGGTGGACTGGTTCAAATTGGTCTACAGAAGTCACCAGTAAAGACTATTTGTAGCCCAGAGTTGAAATGAGGGGTCCTTGATGCTCTTGAGTTTAGTAAGGACTCCTAACTAGCACTGATGATGTTGCCTAGTTTGGGTAATGAAACATCTGCAAGAAAACAACCAAGCTCAGAGAGTACCAAGGACCCCACAGTTCTCCTCCTCCTCCTCCTCCTCCTCCTCCTCCTCCTCCTCCTCCTCCTCCTCCTCTTCCTGGTAACCCCCAATCTCTTCTAGCACTGATGAAGTTACCTAGTTTGGGTAATGAAATGTCTGCAAGAAAAAAACTAAGCTCAGAGAGCACCAAGGACCCAACAGTCCTCCTCCTCCTCCTCCTCTTCCTGGTAACCCCCAATCTCTTCTAGCACTGATGAAGTTACCTAGTTTGGGTAATGAAACATCTGCAAGAAAAAAACCAAGCTGAGAGAGCACCAAGGACCCAACAGTCCTCCTCCTCCTCCTCCTCCTCCTCCTCCTCTTTGTAACCCCCATTCCCATCTAGCACTGATGATGTTACCTAGTTGGGTAATGAAACGTCTACAAGAAAACAACTAAGCTCAGAGAGCACCAAGGACCCCTCTACGGAAGTCATATCAGCAAGAAGGTGAAGAGGAATAAAGGCTTCCTTTTAAGGTGATGAAGACCACATTCAACCTTGTCTTCATTTCCCCTCCTTTTTTCCAGGCGGATCAGAAGGAAATGGCTTGCAAGTAACTTTTGGCAGAAGAAACGGTTGGAGAAATGGGTGGAATTCCCACAGGAGGCAGTGTGGGTTTCTTGCACTTTGCACGGGCTTTGGGGACCACTTCCTTGACTGCACACACTTTCATTCAGATGGCATCAACCAAGAAAGCTGCATAGCGATAGTCAATCAATCAATCAGAATAGAGCTGGAAGAGACCTTGGAGGTCTTCTAGTCCAACCCCCTGCTCAAGCAGGAGACCCTAGACCATTTCAGACAGATGTCTGTCCAGTCTCTTCTTAAAAACCTCTGGAGATGAAGCACCCACAACTTCTGAAGGCAAAGCTGTTCCACTGCTTAGTTGTCCTCACTGTTAGGACGTCTAAATGAAAAATCCTCAGGATGAGGCAGAGGGACAAAAGCCTTTTTCACAGGAGAAGAAGACTTCAGAAAGTTCAAAAGTTTAAAAACCTTGACTAGCAGCTCTCTCTATTTCAACGTTTTGTTGAATACCCTTTTTTTCTCTCTTTCCCCTCTTAGCTGACAGGCAGGTAACTCTGTTCAGAGCTGCCTACAGAAGATCCTTCAAGATTCAAATGGCAGCGACATTACCAAAAAAACTAGTCATGCACAAGAAAGAAAAACAAAAAACTGTCTATTTTGGAATCAGTGGCAGATTCTGCACAGTTTCAAAACGTTGAGCGGAAGCATTTGATTTCTGTTGAGTAATGGGAAGCCACCTTGTCTCTCGGAGAAGAACAGGGTAAAGAACCCCCTACAGCAAGATAATAAAATAAACAATAAACAAATATGTTGCCATCAATGTGCAGCTGTCTATTTTGACATGTTGAGAAGCTCAAAACCCACTTCTACTGTGGAGGCACTTCTCAAAGAGCTATGCTTAACCGCGCATAAGAAACAGAGGAAGTAAACGGGCGAGAGATAAAACTTTAAGAGGAGCTGTGATGGCACAAGTATTAATGGTGATGTTTAGGATGCAAGGTCAATGCAGAGGTTTGCTTCCATTTTGCTTCTATCAACTAAAATACCTGACAGGGAGGAGGAGGAGGAGGAGGAGGAGGAGGAGGAGGAGGAAGAAGAAGAAGAAGAAGAAGAAGAAGAAGAAGAAGAAGAAGAAGAAGAAGAAGAAGAAGAAGAAGAAGAAGAAGAAGAAGAAGAAGAAGAGGAGGAGGAGGAGGAGGAGGAGGAGGAGGAGGAGGAGGAGGACTGTGGGATTCTTGATGCTCTGTGAGCTGGGTGGTTTTCTTACAGACGTTTCATTACCCAACTAGCTAACATCATCAGTGCTAGAAAGGTGTGGGGTTTGCAAAGAAAAGGAGGAGGAGGAAGAGGAAGAGAGGAGGAGGAGGAGGAGGAGGAGGTGGTGGTGGTGGAGGAGGAGACGATCAAGGAGTTCCTCATCAGTGTTAATAATCATGATTTATCCTTATTAGAATCAGGGACAAAGAATGCAAGCGAAATAACAGACTTTTTGGAAATGCTGACTGAGCAATAACGTTGCCAAAGAGGAGAGATTTGATGTGACCTTTGCATGCTTCTCTCCTGGATAGTTCCAGAAGCAGGGAAGGGACATCCCACCCTGTTGGCAGATTTAGGGGCCTGGGGCCAGGGTGGTCTTCCTTTTCTGTAGCAGTTCCAACTTTGCTTTTTCTGCATTGATGGCTACGGCTTCCCCTGACGCAACCCGCCACAAAGGCGGCCTTTCTCCTTTCTTTTCTATTCTTCTTCCCACTTTTCCTTCATCTCTAGACAACGACAATGAACATTTCTCAGAGGATACGCATTCTGTATTGCAGGCACATTTTGCCAGGATAAGATTTTCTCAACAGATATTTTCAAAAGATATTCTTCCCCTGGGCAGACGCTCCACCCCCCACGCGCTGGGTGTATTACAGCCAGAATGTCCAAATAACATCTTATTTCCCCCACCTACTTGACTCACTCCCGTTTCTTTCCCAGTGACCTTTCTCTCTTCCCCCCTCCATAACAAGCGGGTCTGTTGGGAGACACACTCTCTCACATAGACAACGCATAAAAGAAGATGGGTGGTTTAGCCAGACCAGGAAGGAAGGAAGGATAGAAGGAAGGAGGGAAGGAAGGAATGATAGGAGGGAGGGAGGGAGGGAGGGAGGGAGGAAGAAGGAAGGAAGGAAGGAAGGAAGGAAGGAAGGAAGGGAGGGAGGGAGGGAGGGAGGGAGGGAGGGAGGAAAGAAAGAAAAGAAAGAGGAAGGAAGAGAGGGAGGAAGGAAGAAGGAAGGAAGAGAGAGAAGGAAGGAAGGAAGAGAGAGAGAGATAAAGAAGAAAGAGACAGAGGAAGGGAGGGAAGAAGGAAGGAAGGAAAGAAAGAAAGAAGGAAAGAAGGAAAGATAGAGGTTGACTATTTTAAGTGACCACAGAAGAGATCATCTTTGACAGTGATGTTACTCATAAGTAACATAGCATTGCTTGGAATGGCTCAAAAACAAGCCCACCATGGACTCTTTGACTTTGACTTAAAACCAAGATATCATCTGGAATTTTACCAAATTGACACAGCCTCACTTCCCCACCAGTTATTATGCATAACACATTTAAAGTCTTTAGCCAACGAATATTCCTACAACATTTGTTCATAACCCATGTTTTTTTTCAGGTCTGGCAGCTGGCTGAGAAAATGCCATTCAGGATCGCATCTCCCTCCTGCTAGATCAGGGGTTTTCAAACTTGGCCCTTTTATGACTTGTGGACTTCAACTCCCAGAACTTCAACTCCTGGCTGAGGAATTCTGGGAGTTGAAGTCCACAAGTCATAAAAGGGCCAAGTTTGAAGACCCCTGTGCTAGATGATCATTGGACTATCCACGGACTATCCATTGGACTCTCTGTTCCGCACCCTAGTCTTGCCATTCCATCCTTCTTCCCCTCGCTCCGTCACATTCATCTCTCTTTCTCAGCTTTCCAAACCAATGTTTATCTCGCAGGACTCTTCCCAGCTTCACCAACCCTACCTCGACAATGTACACCTCCTTCTCTCTTCTAACCTCAGAAGCTTTCCTTCACCACGCCAAGGTCTCCACCTGGCTGACACTGTGGGGCCAGTTGCTTCAGTCCACACCGCTTCTTCAACATCCCTGTCTTCTTCCTATAGTTCCAAAGCTGTCAAACTCACCCACTTCGGGATCAATTCAGGAGACCATCTTTACGGTGGGTGCCCACCGATTTTTTGAAACCCTGTCAAAGAAACCACTTCCCCATCCTTTGCAGAACATCAACGATGAGCGTTTTCACAGCTTTCTCTTCTTGAGTTGTTAGAAGCTGAAATTCCACTTGTGCTCCCGCTGAACTTTGAAATGTAGCAAGGAGCTTTCAATTCACAAGTTTTCAACAGGGTTGGAGTCTAGGAATATCGGAGTGCTATGATCTGATGCCTCTTCTGTCTGCCCTGTTTGTCCAACCGCCATGAGTAAGTCCCTGGCAACGATCACACTTGCTGTCAACATTTTGTGGCCAACTGGTGCCTCAAAGTGGAGTTCCGCGAAGCAAAACATACGGGAAACCGTCCTTGGGCCACCGCCGAAAATGATAATGTGTGGATGGAGAAACCTCGATGGGTAGAGACTGAGTAGCATCCATCATTTGGAGGAAGGGGAGTGTAAATAAATATTGATATTTACACCGTTGTGAAAAAGGCACTCTGCAAAGGCAGCTTGCAGGTGGAAACATTGGAAACAGTAAGGGAGCTGATCGCCCAATGATTTCCTTGATCATCAGAAAATTGGTCAGCATAAATCCAATCCCCCCCCACCCCCAAAAAATATCAATTATCAAACGAGGTTTGGCTGAACTTTGGGAGGTAAACAGAAAGCAAAGTAGCACATCCCAAATGGTCCCAAGGGATGAGGACACGTTTTAATATTTAAATTTTTAATTCCATGAAAAATTGCACGATAGAAACCCTAAATATTAAAAAACCGATGTCAGCCTTATTTTGCCTTCCTTTTCCTTCTTCATTCCTGCTCCTCCTCCTCCCCCCTTCCAGCACTGATGAAGTTACCTAGCTGGGTCATGAAATGTCTGCAAGGAAACAAGTTCAAAGAGTACCAAGGACCACACAGTCCATCCTCCTCCTCCTCCTCCTCCTCCTCCTCCAGCAGTGATGATGTTACCTTCTTGGGTAATGAAACATTTGCAAGAAAACAACCAAGCTTAGTGAGCACCAAGGACTCCCTAGTCGTCCTCCTCCTCCTCCTCCTCCTCCTCCTCCTCCTCCTCCTCTTCTTCTTCTTCTTCTTCTTCTTCTTCTTCTTCTTCTTCTTCTTCTTCTTCTTCTTCTTCTTCTTCTTCTTCTTCTTCTTCTTCTTCTTCTTCTTCTTCTTCTTCTTTTTCTTCTTCTCTCTGTCTGTCTGTCTCTGTCTCTGTCTCTCTCTGTATATATGGCAGATACTGGAACTTTCATTACTTGAAAGTTCTTTTAGGCTGAAGTGCAGAGGATAAACATCTTAAGTAAAAATCAAGAAAACTGTAATTGATTTCACCTTTTTGATGGTGCCTCTCTGTCTGCTGCAGATCTGCTGCGGAGAAAGGACTGTCTCCAGGAATAACTGTTAGCAGCCTTTCCCAAAACGGGGCCCTGTGGTTACTGCTGATGTAGAGCAATTTTTGTCTCTATGCATCTAAGCAAGGATGGTGGAAATTTTTGGACAACATTAAGCAGGGATCCAAAGATTAGGGAAAATTGCCACTGTGCTAAATTTAGTTAGGACATGATAAAAAACAAACCTGTCAAGCACCAGGGAAATCAGAAAATCCAGGCAGTTCGAATGAATATAAGGATTTATTGCAAGCTGAAGCTCTTGACAAGAATCTGAATTACTAATGGGCACAGCATATTGACGGTAAATAAGAGTCAATGGGATCTTTTGTGGGCGCGAAGGGAGTTGAGACTGATGACATGTTTGACCTCACCTTCGGGCTGAGTCTAGTCATCTTCTACAAAACCATATTTACAGTAGAATAACAGAGTTGGAAGGGACCAGTCCAAGCCGGGAATAATTCAAACTGGAGACTGCTTTAGAAAGAAGGTTGTAGTTTATTGAAGAAGAGAGCCAGACAGAAATGTGACTCTGGGAAAGCTGACCACATGTTTCTGGGAGTGGTGGGTTTTTATACCTTCTTGGGCTTTTGTGTTTGGAGTTGTTCTTCCTTTTCCTGTGGCATGAACTTTGACCTGAGCTTTTGAGCATGTCCTTTTGGTATTTTGATGGTGGTGGGTTAATCCTATTATGTCCTAAAGGTCATGTCTTTAGAGTTTGGATGGGGTATGTAGATTTTAGGAGACTTCATATTTCTAATCTCATCAGCTCTAAGCTTCCTGGCTCAGTCTTTCTGAAAGGATTATCACATCTGCATTTCTACAGACCTGGTTTCTGCTTGGGGCAGAGAGACTTGGGGGGAAGGGTTTCTTTCCTTTGGGGAAATATAATATTCTGCCTTTTAATATTTCCCAAAATATTTCTTTCTCGGGGGGGAGGGTGCTGTCCTCCTACAGGACCTTGGAGGTGTTCTAGTCCAACCTCCTGCTCAGGCATGAAACCCTATACCATTTCAAACAAATGGCTGTCCAGTCTCTTCTTAAAAACTTCCAGTGATGAAGCACCCACAACTTCTGGAGGCAGGTTGTTCCACTGATTAATTGTTCTCACTATCAGGAAATTTCTCCTTAATTCCAGGTTGCTTCTCTCCATCATTCGTTTCCATCCATTGCTTCTTGTCCTGCCTCCAGGTGCTTTGGAGAATAGGTCGACTCCCTCTTTAATTGAGGAGAGCTTCTTCATCATCATTCAAGCAAATCTTAGAGGCGCCAGCTACTTCTACCACAGCCCTGATAGGCCTCAGTTATCCAATGCATATACAACATCAATTTACACAAAGGAAGCCGGGATGTGCCTTCAGCAACTTTGTTTGATCTCATGACTCAAATCATTCCTACAGGTGTTTTTATTTCCCTAATAGTTGTCTCTGTCCGTTCAAGTGTTCTCTCAGCTTCCGCCCTCCCCCTGCCACGTCCCCGAGGACAATTCATGTTCTCCCCACTTGCATATTCTAGGCAAGATTAGAAAATCCGTGCTATTCTTATCGGGTAAAGATAGGAAGTTCTGCAGGGAAGAAAATCTTCATATCTCTCATTAGGAGGCTGAATTAATTATCTTGACAAACCTTCTTTGCATATTGAGGATGTTCCCAAGGCAATCCAATATAGGAGTGGTAGGCATAAGGCATCGAATAACCATGCGGTGCTTAGGTGAACCTTCTCAGAAAAAGTCCCAAAGGTGCTTTTTCAAGAGAGAACTGGACTCGCTTTGTTTTTCCTTGAAGACATTTCTCTTCTCATCCAAGAAGCTTCTTCCATTGTGACTTCTTCAGTCAGCCTTCTAGTCAACCCCCTGCACAAGCGCCATGGATATTTCTCTTTCTTGTTTAGATCATTCTTCACCGCCATTCTTCACATCGCCCTGATGTCAGAATAAAACAGAATAGAACAGAACAGAACAGAGTTGGAAGGGACCTTGGAGGTCTTCTAGTCCAACCCCTGATCAGGCAGGAAACCCTCTACCATTCCAGACAGGTGGCTGTCCAGTCTCTTCTTGAAAGCCTCCATTGATGGAGCACCCACAGCTTCTGAAGGCAAGCTGTTCCACTGGTTAATTGTTCTAACTGTCAGGAAGTTTCTCCTTAGTTCTAGGTTGCTTCTCTCCTTGATTAGTTTCCATCCGTTGCTTCTTGTCTGGCCTCTGATTGGTGACCTCTGATGTGAAATAATCATGTGCCTCATAAGCAAATGAACTGATGGTGGGGAATTGGGACCTACAAGTAATGAAATCTAGTTCACGTCATGCTACAGTGAATTGTTTAACTGTCAAGAAAATTTTTTTCCTGACAGTTAGAACAATTAACCAGTGGAACAACTTGCCACCAGAAGTTGTGAATGCTCCAACACTGGAAGTTTTTAAGAAGAGACTGGACAACCATTTGTCTGAAATGGTATAGGGTTTCCTGCCTGAGCAGGGGGTTGGACTACATGACCTCCAAGGTCCCTTCCAACTCTATTATTCTATTCTATTCTATTCTATTCTATTCTATTCTATTCTATTCTATTCTATTCCATTCCATTCCATTCCATTCCTTATTCTATTCCATTCCTTATTCTATTCTATTCTATTCTATTCTATTCTATTCTATTCTATTCTATTCTTCTACTCTATTCTACATTGTTGTATGTACTTATGCATTGTTTTTCTGTCCTTGCATACGATTTTCCTGCTTTCAGGATTTCTGATGTTTTCAGGCCTCTTGCTCTTGTCTTGCCCTTTATCTCCTTACTTCCCACAATGCAGTTACATGAAAGAAACATCTCCTATTCCTAGTGATGTATTGTGCAAGGAGTCCACAAAGGTTTTTCTCTGGAACTTCAGAGAAGTTCTGGGTTTCACTGCTAGGTGATGAAACTCACCGGCATGGCCAAAAGAAGCATCTTCAGACATATTACAGTGTGAAACTGAAGAGTGGGACAATCAATGGAGATGACACTGATTTCACCGATGGAGAAGAACAATTTGGGAATCCCTCTATCATTTCAGACAAGTGTCTGTCCAGTCTCTTCTTAAAAACCTCCGATTTCTGGAGGCAAGCTGTTCCACTGGTTAATTGTCCTCATGGTTAGGATGTTTCTCCTTAATTCCAGGTTGCTTCTCTCCTTGATTAGTTTCCATCCATGGTTTCTTGTCCTGCCCTCTGCTAAAGGAGTGGTCCATATGGGGAACAAGCCCACGATCCTGGTGTTATCAGCACCACACTCTAACCAAACTACATCTGGATGTCGCCATAGCCTTCCTGGCAAATAAAGAGCATGGTGGCGCGCGAGGTTAGGGAGCTGGGTTAGAGGTTAGCAAGGCCACGTTCGAGACCCAAGTGCTGCCTTAGGGCGGGGTGAGCTCCCGTCCATCGCTCAAGCTCCTGCGGGGGACATAAATGAAGCCCCTTCCCCCAGGCAATCAGCTAACCCTTTCAACCTGGAAGCGCCTCGATGCTTCTGAAAAAAAAAATGCAATGCGATCTGACAAATCAGCAGTACAGAAATGGCGACGATTCCGAAAGGAATTTGATTCTGTTTTTCCACCCGAGAACTCCACTTCAAAACAGCTTGGGTAAGTCAAAGAAAAACCCTGGATTTGCAAAGCAGTATCGCAGCATTCGCACTTCCGAAGCTCCTGCGTTGATTCCATTTGCCTGGAAGGTAATTTGATATGGCTGCCGGGTGCCTAGGCTTGCATGACAAGCCCTCCTGTTCCTCCTCTTTCGGTGAATGTCAGGAAGTGAGCCCAGGAATATGCAGACTTCCAAATGGATCTCTTTTAAGTTTTCAGAGGAATCGATCTACATCCAGGACACTCTGATCCATTCAAGTAGAATTCCAAGAATTGGTTTAAGTACTTTGAGACTCGGGTTTTCTGAATGTTGGTTTCAATGGAGGAAAAATGGCAGTCTGTCTGTCTGTCTGTCTGTCTGTCTGTCTATCTATCTATCTATCTATCTATCATACATATTTATCTATCTATTGACAATCTCTCTGTTTCTCTTTATCTATCAATCATCTATGTCTATCTATCTGCTGTCTATCATTTATCTATCCATTGACAGTCTCTCTCTCTCTCTGTATCTATCAATCATCTATATATCTATCTGCTGTCTATCATTTATCTATCTATTGACAATCTCTCTCTCTCTCTTTGTGACTATCATCTATCTATGTCTATCTATCTGCTATCTATCATTTATCTATTGACAGTCTCTCTCTCTGTATCTATCAATCATCTATAGATCTATCTGCTGCCTGTCATTTATCTATTGACAGTCTCTCTCTGTGTGTGTATGTATTTGTCAATCATCTATATCTACCTGCTGTCTATCATTTCTCTCTCTCTCTGTCTCTCTCTCTGTCTCTCTCTCTCTCTCTCTCTCTCTCTCTCTCTCTCTCTCTCTCTCTCTCTCTCTCTCTCTCTCTCTCTCTCTCTCTCTCTCTCTCTCTCTCTCGTCTAACATTTCAGTCTCTTTTTGCCTGTGATGGATTGTAGCCTGGATTACTAGCAGGGAGGGGCTGCATTCCAGAGGCTTGCAGAACTTGGAAAGTTTGATTGGCAGGAAGAGGGTTAAAACAACTCCTCCCTAGCAATTCCCAGAGTTTATCTACAGTTATAGAAATGGTTGCTTTACTCTGGGCCAAGATTCTGTCTATAGTTTAAGAGCAATAAAAGAAACTACTCATGTCGTTCTTGGGGCCTGAGATCACTCTCTGACACTTTCGCCTAAGGTTCATGTCACTAAAGATATTTTCTAAGCTCGAAACGCATACTTTCAAAACATTTACATTCCAGCACACACCGTTATCTCAGAAACTGGTTGACTTCCCACAAAAATCTCCCTACTTTTTCTAACATCGTGAGGTTTATGAAGTGTCCTCGTTTTATCAGTAGCACAATGAGAGTGCAGGAGAGGGATGTTGCGCCAGAGGACACACAAACACACAAGACCCTTTCTACCAAAGACAGAAAGAATAATTCATTCTTAAAACAGCCACAGCATTAGCCTCGTTTCCGAAGGAGCACCAGGTAGTCGGGGCAAGTAGAAAGCGAGACCCAAAATTGTCCGCCGACTCAGATTTCCCACATCTCCTTTGTTCAAGTTTATCGGTTGCCAGTTGTCTTCTGAGCCCAGTTCAGGGTGCTAACAATGGCCTATATAAAGTCTTACATGTCTCATTTATCCACTCATCTGTTCTCCTTGTATAATGACATGTACACAATTGCTTACTTCCGTACCTTCTACCAAGCATCCTATGATTACAAATAAGACATATTTTTTTATAAAAAAAAATAGGGCATAAGAGAGCACAAAGCCATCTTCCCACCAGCTTTACAAAGTCCTGTCTCCCCCCCAAAAAAAAATCCAGAAAAAAACAACCCGTGGCTCGCTTTATGCTAGTCACGTAGCCTTGACGCTAAGGTTTACCTCTGAGGCTTTCCAGTGGAAACGACACAATTCTAATGTGTTCATGTCCATGTTCCCTATCAATGAGAGCTCCAGGGAAATTGCCACGGAAAAAAAAAAACACAGAAAAAAAACCCCAAGCACGATATGCAAATTAGCAATTGGATGTAACAGCAGGCGGGCAACGGAAGAAAGCTTTTTTTGGGTTTTCAAAGAGGCTGAAGAGAGCTTGAAGGAAAGAGGGAAGAAAAGTGAGGTCTCAAGTGGGAAGGGAGGATCGGAAGCACAAGCAGTGGGCTGAAGAGGGTGAATAAATGAATCTTCTCGGCAATGCAGTAATCTTCCTGTCTTCTTGCAACTTCCCCCCCAAAACGCCTTCTACAAAATCTCCAGGCTTTTCACCCCAACCGGTTTTGTACTTTAAACAAGATTATTTACGTTAAGAAAAATCGTTCAGGCACATTGGGTTATTCTGGAAGGAGGAAATCTATCTGGGCTGGTGGGCCCGTTCTTGAGCAAGCTGGAGGTGGTCTTGAAAACAAAATGGCGGAGAAGAAGAAGACCGTCATGTTGATGGCCCTCAAGGCTCCCTGCTTCCCTCTGAATCCCCCCTCTTCTGATTAAGAAAATGTCTTGGTAGCATCCATCTCTTCTTTTGCATCTTCCAAGAAGGCCTTGGAGACAAACGTGGGCTCCGGAGACATTCCAGTAGGCAAAGATGATGGGGAGAGAACCAAAACTTGCATGTTGGGCACATGAGTTTCTTCTTTTTTTGTTATTGTTTATTTCAAAGAATTTAAAAATACTCATCGGCTGCAAAGGAGGTGTTCTGTGGGGTCCTTGGTGCTCTCTGAGCTTGGTGGTTTTCTTGCAGGCATTTCATTACCCAGCTATGAAATAATGTCAGTGCTAGAAGGGAGTAGAGTTTGAAGAGAGAAAGAAGTGGAGGAGGAGGAGTAGGGAGGAGGAGGAGGAGGAGTAGGGAGGAGGAGGAGGAGGAGGAGGAAGACAGTGGAGTCCTTGGTGTGCTCTTGGTTGTCTTGCAGACATTTCATTACCCAACTATGTAATAATTTCAGTGCTAGAAGGAAGTAGGGTTTGAAGAGAAGAGGAGGAGGAGGAGGAGGAGGAGGAGGAGGAGGAGGAGGAGGAGGAGGAGGACGGTGGGGTCCTTGGTGCTCTCTGAGCTTGCTTGTTTTCTTGCAGACATTTCATCACCCAACTAGGCAACATCATCAGTGCTAGAAGGAGTGACGTTTGTAGAGGAGGAGGAGGNGGAGGAGGAGGAGGAGTAGGGAGGAGGAGGAGGAGGAGGAGGAAGACAGTGGAGTCCTTGGTGTGCTCTTGGTTGTCTTGCAGACATTTCATTACCCAACTATGTAATAATTTCAGTGCTAGAAGGAAGTAGGGTTTGAAGAGAAGAGGAGGAGGAGGAGGAGGAGGAGGAGGAGGAGGAGGAGGAGGAGGAGGAGGACTGTGGGGTCCTTGGTGCTCTCTGAGTTTGGTTGTTGTCTTACAGACATTTCATTACCCAACTATGTAATAACTTCAGTGGTAGAAGGGAGTAGAGTTTGAAGAGCGGAGGAGGAGGAGGAGGAGGAGGAAGAGGAGGAGGAGGAGGAGGAAGAGGAGGAGGAGGAGGACTGTGGGGTCCTTGGTGGTCTCTGAGCTGGGTTGTCTTCTTGCAGACTTTTCATTATCCAACTAGGTAGCATCATCAGTGCTAGAAGGGAGGTGTTTATCAGTAACTGTGGATTGCTCAGAGTTGCTGGGAGCCAGTCCACTTGGCAAATGTAATAAATTAATTTAATTTAAAAAAAGACCTCTTTCAGCCCCGGATTAGAATGGTTCTGTGAGATTGCTCCTATTGGTATTAATTACATTTATAAGCCACCACAGTAAAACGTCTCTCTCCATACCCAGTGTCCTCCCCATCAAATCACCCTGCCAAGCGTTGCCATTTATTAACGTGCAAAGCCTGTAAATTAGTGTGCGAACATCCCACACACAAAAAAAATGGGAAATAAATGCAGCCATTTTTGCATGACACCACGTTTTTTTTCTCCCCCCGAGTTAAGTAAATATCTTCTATCTGCTCTTACAAATGTCTTGATTCTTTCTATTTTGGGAGTAGAAAGGGGTTATGTGCCATGAAATGGCTTTTTTTTTTCAAATAAAAACTCCTGCGAAATAAGTAATTTTAAACCCTAAAGGGAGTGGGGGGGGGAAACGTCTCTCCTTACCCTTTCATTATAATTATAATTAAATCAGCCTTAACTGTTATTTAGTCAGCCAATTACAACTTAAGGGGAAAGGCTGTTTTCTCAGACAGAGACAAGACTCTTTCCCATCGTGCAGTTTTCCAGAAATACAACTGAGGGCAGGACAAGAAGCAACGGATGGAAGATCATTAAAGAGAGAGAGAACCTGGAACGAAGGCGGAATTTCCTGACAGTGAGAACAACGAATCAATGGAATGGTTTCCCTCCAGAAGTTTTGGGTGCTCCATCACTTAAGAAGAAATGGGACAGCCGTTTGTCTGAAATGGTACAGGGTTTCCTCCTTGAGCAGGGGGTTGGACTAGAAGACCTCCAAGGTCCCTTCCAGACCTATGATTCTATGTTCTAAGATTTTTTTAAAAAAAAAGAGATGGAGAAGATTGATAACTTTGGACTATCCTGAAACATCAGAAGGAATAGACAGAAACATGGAGGAAGCAGGAAAGATCTGGGTCTGCTTTTCATTACAATCTGAGTTGGCAATGGAAGAGTTGACTATAAAAGGTTCCAGGAGTTTTGAGGATCAAGAAACCAGCAAACCAAGCTTGTCTCCAGATGTAAACAACAATTTAAAACCTTAAGAGTTAAAATTAAACCCCTTTCCGTGATAGTTGACAGGAGAAACACCACGGTATTCTCAAGAGAGTTCTTGAGAGACCTGTGGATTTCTGTGTCTTTAGAAGATAAGCTGTCAACTCAGCCCAAGGTTGAGAAGACTTTGTTAATCCAAAACATTTCATTACATCTTCTACTAGTCTGAAAACTCCCTCAGAGACTGGTTCCCTTCTTAGCATTGGCCATAAACATTCGCCAGGAAGTTGAAAATTGTGTCATTTTCACCATGGTGGCGCAGTGGTTAAAGTGCAGTATTGCAGGCAAACTCTGCCTACAGTCTGGAGTTCGATCCTAACCGGCTCAAGGTTGACTCAGCCTTCCATCCTTCCGAGGTTGGTCAAAGGAGGACCCAGATGGTTGGGGGCAAAATGCTGACTCTGTAAACCGCTTAGAGAGGGCTGTAGGGCACTGTGAAGCGGTATATAAGTCTAAGTGCTATTGCTATTTATTGGTATATCTGCATAATGGGTGCACACTGAGATTAGAAACAGACCTAGAGACCAACAAAAAACACCCTGCAGAAACATTACACCCTGAAATGTAGTAAGATGATAGTAGAGTGATACTCTACTAAGGGCAATTCACCCATGTGAACTTCCAGCATAAGGAGAGTTCAGTCTCCTGTATCTTCATGTCAGTTCACCAGACTGATTTGCTACATCAGATCCAATCAGGGTCCTTCAAATCAATTTGAAGATCTGAAGGACTTGTGCACATGCTTTTATCCAATCAAATCAATGTGTTCTGGCAGTTTGAATGGACTGTTCAAATCAATTTGTCAAACTGAATCTAATCTCGGTGGAGCCACACACCCAGATAATATCCCAAAGATCAAATCAGTCAAATCACGACTAGATAGAATTACCTTTCTGAAATTCTGTCTTGAATTTCCAGAAACTACAAAACACTTCCATGCAGGAAGAAGAGAAAATTATATCTTAGGGATCACTGTAACTATGTGTGAGAGTCCCAAAATTTGAAAATAACAGAGAAACAGAATAACAGAGTTGGAAGGGACCTTGGAGGTCTTCTAGTCCAACCCTCTCATCATGCAAGAGACCCTAGACCCATTTCAGACAAATGGCTGCCCAGTCTCTTCTTAAAAGCTTCCAGTGATGGAGGATCCATAACTTCTGGAGACAAGTTGTTCCACTGGTAAATTGTTCTCACTGTCAGGAAATTTCTCCTTACTTCTAGGTTGCTCCTCTCCTGGATTAGTTTCCATCCGTTGCTTCTTGTCCTGCCTTTGGAGAATAGGTTGACCCTCTCTTCTTTGTGGCAGCCCCTCAGATATTGGCAGCCATCCCTAGTCCTTCTTTTCACTAGACTAGACATACATGAGAAGGAAGGACTCACTGGAGAAGAGCCTAATTCTGGGAAAGATTGAGGGCAATAGAAGAAGGGGACGACAGAGAATGAGGTGGCTGGATGGAGTCATTGAAGCAGTAGGCGTGAGCTTAAAGGGACTCCAGAAGATGGTAGAGGACAGGAAGGCCTGGAGGGACGTTGTCGATGGGGTCGTGATTGGTCGGACACGACTTCACAACTAACAACAACAACAAAAGACATACCTAATTACTGCAACTATATGTTTTAGCCTCCAGACATTTTAACGTCTCTGTTGCTATTTTTTGCACTCTTCTAAGAGTCTCATCATTTCTACATCACGGCAAACAAAACTGGATGCAGGATTCCAAGTGTGGCCTTACCAAAGCCTTATAAAGCGGTATGAACACCTCACGTGATCTTGATTCTATCCCTTTGTTCATGCAGCCTGGGATCATGCAACCAAATGTAACTAAAGTGGCTTAATGTAGAAGATTAAAGAAGTAAAAGAATTCCAAATCTTAGAATTTTGTTTTGAGTACTAGAACGGAACCCAATTCACAGTCTCTCCAGCCCTCAAAATTAACTTCTAATTACCCCTTATTGCTCTTCTTTCAGCTGTACGGCACATGTGTGTGCATAAAAGAGAGTGTTTTTATTGCCGCATTAGGGAAACAAGCGGATCAGAAATCCTTGCCAATCTTCTGCAAATGAGCCAGCTCTACCTTTTTTCTTTCTTTCCCCCAACCGTGCACCATAACAAGTCCTCATCAATCTTGTGTTTTAGAGGGAGGCATCCTTGGAAAGCCAGCAATCCCAACATTAGACTGTGGGGGTTAAGTGGAGGAGAACAGCAGCTCACAATTGTGGGAAACCCCTTGACAACCTCCTTTGATTCAAGAAGACTGGGGGTTTTTTTCCCCTCTCTGGAGGTCACCTACAACAACGTTTTGATGGAACCATAAATACGGAAGGACTTTTATGGGCCACGTACAACCAACCACTGCAATCCCGCAACTGTCCAACCTGTAATGTTTTGCTGCGTGACGGATAGTGATCTATTTCTTCTTTAAAAGTAGCTGATCCGATGCACATTGTTTGAAAGAAGAGGCTACTTCTGACGTTCAGCTCAAATCTAAGCATCCTTCAACTTAGACCCATGTACCCTCTCCCATTTAGGAGGCAATGGAGAAAGTGCTGGTTTACAGTAGCCCTTGCGTAGCATCGATGATATATATGGGTGTCTTCAAAGTTTTGACAGAAGACCTTTTTATCTCTACTGTTTGTAAACATGGAGGAAACCCCACTCCCTTCTAGCACTGATGATGTGACCTAGTTTGGTAATGTAACATCTGCAAGAAAACTACCAAGCTCAGAGAAGGACCCCATAATCCTTCTCCTTTCACACTCCTTCTCCTCCACTCTGCAAATCCCACTCCTTTGTAGTTTGGTAATGAAAGGTCTGCAAGAAAACTACCAAGCTCAGAGAGTACCAAAGACCCACAGTCCTTCTCCTCTTTCTCCTTCTCCTCCTTCTCCTCCACTCTCCACTGTACTCTAGCACTGATGATGTGTCCTAGTTTGGTAATGAAACATCTGCAAGAAAACTACCAAGCTCAAAGAAGGACCCCATAATTCTTCTCCTTTCCTTCTCCTTCTCTTTCTCGTTCTCCTCTTTCTCCTTCTCCACTCTTCCCTCCCTTCTAGCACTGATGATGTGTCCTAGTTTGGTAATGAAACATCTGCAAGAAATCTACCAAGCTCAGAGACCACCAAGGACGCCACTGTATTTTCTACACATCAGGGCTGTGTGTCCTGCTTATTCCAAAACATCACACGACCAGCTCGTATTCCATGGGCCACGTCATCTCCAGATCGCCATCTCGTGAGTACGATTACGTCCATCGTTCGTCCTACCTGTATATTTTATATCGGGTTGTAAATCCCTGACGATGTCTTTCCACAAAGGATAAGTAGCTCCGCGAATGGTGGAACGGCCCCCTGTCTGAAATAAGCCAGTCAAATTCCTTGGAGACATGTTGGTTGGTCACAGCAGGCTCCTGGTGAGAAGGGTGGACAGTTATATGGTCCCATAGAAAGAGGAAGTAGAGGAACTCAGCAACCCTCCAGCTCATGCTTCTCGTTCTGCTTTTTCCCTCTCATTCTTGCGCCATTCCGTGGACTCCTGAAGAGAGAGAGAAGGAGAGGCAAAGAGGAGAGGAGGGAAAGAGAGGAGCAAGGGAAGAAAGAGAGAGACGTTCAAGAGTTACAAAAGTGCAAGCACAACTTCATTGGATTTTCTACAAGACATTTGTTAAATGGGCTTTACCCCCTTTGACGACCTTTCTTGACACAGTTGTTAAGGGAATCACGGCTGCGGATAAGTTAGCGACACAGTTGTAAAACGAACCTGGCTTCCCCATTGATTTTGCTTGTCTAAATGGTCGCAAAAGGGGATCACGTGATCCCGGGAGACACTGCAACAGTCATAAGTATGAGCCGGGTGCCAAGCATCTGCATTTTGATCACGTGTATCGTGGGGATGCTGCAAAGGCCGTCGGCGTGAAAAATGGTCACCTCCCTTTTTTTTCAGGGCCGTTTGAACGGTCACTAAACGAACCATTGTTAAGTCCAGGACTACTTCTAGTAGGTTGTTTAGAGCTGCTTTAAAACACAACTTGTCGTTCAAACTGAAAAAAAAAAAAACCAAGGTGTAAGGTCCCTGGCCCTTACTTAAATTTGAGATACCCTTAAAAAGTCTAATCAGACAACGCAAGCGGGGGCTTCTTGAGGAAACAGGGCTTTAATTGATCAAATAAAACAGCTGGGTGGCGAATAATCTGGAACGCTGGTGTTGTGAGTCCATGCCAGCCACTGGACCCGGCAGCTGAGTCCGGGGAATCGGAGGAGGAGGGGCCTGGAGAGCCATCAGAGTCGGAGGAAGACTCTGATGAGCCCCAGGACTTACAATCTGATGAAGAGCCTGGCCCTTCCAATCGTGCTCAGGCTGAGACTCAGCTGTGCGGGGAAGTGGAGTCAAACTCTGAGGACTCAGAGCTGGAAGACTTCACAGACACTCGCAAACGCAGACAGGAAACAAGAGCAGAACCAAGGGAGGCAATGGGGCGACTCCAAGGGAGGAGGAGAAGGCATTGAGAAGCCATGCCCGGGGGCTGCATAATAAAAAGGGAAGGTGTGGGTGGTGCTGGTTGCTAAAGGCAGCCGTTTGCAAAGGACTCAAGTTTCATGGAATCCTGTTTTGTTTGCCTTGGACAATTCTCCGTTTGCATCGTGTTTTGTTTGCCTTTGCCTTTGGGACATTTTGCAGGTCTGTACCTAACTAATAAAAAGGGAGTTTGTTTTCCCTGCATTTCCAGCCTACTTGTTAAAAGAGGGGTTCGTCCTTGTGAATTAACAAGGACTCACATAGGCTGGGACAGAACAGCTGGCAAAGTTACGTCCAGAAGTGCCACACCTTAGAAAGTCAGTAGGGTTGCTTTATAAACTTTGCTAGCCAACGGAGCCATTACATCATAAGGAAGACCTCAATCATTCCTGTACACTTCCTTATTCCCTCCTTCACTACATCCCATCCATGTACATGTTTTCCCACGCTTGCATGAAATTTGTCCCCGACGCAAACGCTGATTACAAAAGCGAGATAGCAATAGTGAGGCTAAACAATTTCTTTTTGTTCCAGGTACGGAACCGTTCAAAGTTTTATAGAGACCGCACGGAAGTTGGCAAGTAGACGAGACTCTTCCAAGAGCCGTGTCCCAATTGTTACGGCTGGACTCGTGTGGAAGTTAGACTTCACTCACTTTTGAGTTACCAAACTAGCTGTAAGTTAGCTCTGCATCCAAGCAATTAAGAAACAAAAGGCAATTAAACATTGTCAGAAGCGATTAGGTAAATACGTTGAGTAATTAAGCCTATGATTTGTGGGCTGCCGCATCGGAATGGATGGATGGTGTCATTTAAATTTTTTTTTAAAAAAAAGCAAGTTAAGGAAGAAAGGAAGACGTGAAAAGTTACTCCCCAGAGGTCAGGATCTGTGACGCTCCAGGTGCGTCACCGCGGGATCTGGTTTCAGATCTAGCTCAGCAGCTGCAATCATGCCAGATCTCCTAAATTTATAAAATGGGAGGTTTACCCTAAATCTCCCACTTTATAGATTCAGTGGTGGCACACGGCAGGAAAAAAGGAGATAATACTTTATATAAAATATCTATTTATTTACTTATTCAACCTGCCTGCCACCCATCTCCTCTCATTTATTTTATGTAAGCTTTATGAGGGGCTGTATACTTATTTTTATATTACTGTTTAACCGTTTTTGAGGAGTACAGATGTTGTATAAATAATGTTCTGAACACAGCCCATAAATTCTTAAATACATCAACCCATCGAATATATGTAGCTCAGGGTTAAACTCTAGGATCTTTAGTGCTCTCAGAGCTTGGCTGTTTTCTTGCAGACATTTTATGACCCAACTAGGTAACATCATCAGTGCTGGGGGGGGGAAAGGAGGAGGAGGAGGACTGTGGTGTCCTTAGTGCTCTCTGAGCTTGCTTATTTTCTTGCAGATGTTTCATTACCCTAACTAGGTAACATCAACAGTGCTAGGAGAGAGTGGGGTATGCAGAGAAAAGGAGGAAGAAGAGGAGGAGGAGGACTGTGGGGTCCTTGGTGCTCTCTGAGCTTGCTTGTTTTCTTGCAGACGTTTCATGAGCCAACTAGGTAATATCATCAGTGCTAGAAGGGAGTTGGGTTTACTCTCTTTCTATTTATTAGTGGCTTGTCCTGTCAGTTTTGATGGGAATGTTCTTGACGCTTCCTCACTCTCTTCTAGCAGTGATGATGTTGCCTAGTTGGGGAATGAAATGTCTACAAGCAGACAACCAAGCTCAGTCCCAGTCATCGTCATTGTCCTCCTCCTCCTCCTCCTCCTCCTCCTCCTCCTCCTCCTCATACCCACACCCTTCTAGCACTGATGATGTTACCTAATTGGGTAATGAAACATCTGCAAGAAAACCACCAAGTTCAGAGAACACCAAGGACCCCCACAACTTTCCTCCTCCACCACCTCCTCCTCCTCCTCCTCCTCCATTCCACAAACCCCACTCTCCTATAGCATTGACAATGTTGCTTAGTTGGATACTGAAACGTCTGCAAGCAGACAACCAAGCTCAACGGGGATCAAGGAGCCCACAAATAAACCCATTTGTGCAGGAGATCTACCTACCTCCATGATCAGTGGTAATATATTCTTGAACAATAACAACTGGATATGTGAACTAATGAACACAAGACCCAGTGAACAGCTGGCACGATGCAGCTGGATTATTTCCCTCCTGCGGTGATATTCTGCCTTTAAACCCAGAGACAGTGCTATTTTAAATCCGTTAAATGTCCCATTTCAATTTTGTCTCCCTTCTGTTCAGGCCCACAAGAGACTCGCCGTCCACTTTACACTTTTCCCCTTCACACCTCACAACAGCTTCTCAGCATCTGTTCCCTTTGCAAACAAGATGTTCTTTCACTTTTCTGGCCCCGTGCAACCTATGTTCCTGCTACAGTTCGGGCGGAGAGGAGGGGGGTGGAAATCAAAACACTGCAAAACTCGTTAATGAAACAAACCACTTTGCACTTGTAAAAGTTCGCACCTAATTAATCTGTGTGCAAGATTGATCAGCGGCATTCTGCCCTGTTCTGTTTCCAAGCAGGAACAAAATAATGTCAACAACAACAGCAACAACTTGGAAAGAATGCCATCTAAACACAGTGGAAAACTTTTAAGTATCAAATTCCGGATCAAAAATAAGAATGGAATGGAAGGGAAGGGAAGGGGAGGGGAGGGGAGGGGAGGGGAGAGAAGAGAAGAGAAGAGAAGAGAAGAGAAGAGAAGAGAAGAGAAGAGAAGAGAAGAGAAGAGAAGAGAAGAGACCTGCTCATGTCGGAAACCCTATACCATTTCAGACAAATGGATGTCCAGTTTCTTGTTAAAAACTTCCAGTGTTGGAATATTCACAACTTCTGGAGGCAGGTTGTTCCACTGGTTAATTGTTCTAACTGTCAGGAAATTTCTCCTTGGCTCTAGGTTGCTTCTCTCCTTGGTTAGTTTCCATCCGTTGCTTCTTGTCCTGCCTTCAGCTGCTTTGGAGAAGAGCTTGACTCCCTCTTCTTTGGGGCAGCCCCTGAGATATTGGAAGGCTGCTATCATGTCCCTCCTCGTCCTTCTCTTCATTAAACTAGACATCCCCAATTCCAGCAACTGTTTTTTACATGTTTAAATTGAACCCAAACAAAAGATAAATTCTTTATGGGAAGCTGTGCGCATAGAACACATTAAACCACAGTTGGTTCCAGCAAGATTTAGGAAGGAAGGAAGGAAGGAAGGAAGGAAGGAAGGAAGGAAGGAAGGAAGGAAGGAAGGAAGGAAGGAAGGAAGGAAAAATCTGTTATTCTATTCTAAGTCACAGGCTCGGCCTCCATTTCTACCTCATTCTCTTTTTAGGAGAAAGAAATTAAGAGTTTGAAAGAAAGAAAGAAAGAAAGAAAGAAAGAAAGAAAGAAAGAAAGAAAGAAAGAAAGAAAGAAAGAAAGAAAGAAAGAAAGAAAGAAAGAAAGAAAGAAAAGGTTCAACTAGAAAGCTCAGTCCATTGCAAGGAACCGTCCCTGTATCTTTTCATAAACCATGACTGACTTTGGAAAGCTGGCTAAACAAACCAAATATATGACTCTGTTCAGAGACTGGCCTGGGGGGTCAGGCCCAAAGACTGACTCAGGCATTCCCTGTCCAAACACCAACTGTTCAACCATGACAATTGACCAGGTCTTGAACAAATCTACCTGAATGCACACACCAACACAACAATGCATTGTGCACGGAAACCAACTCAGCTCTAGAGATGGCTAAGCAGCAGGAATCTTTGTGGCACCAAAATTCAGAAAAAAAGCTTTGAAAGGACATTATTTGAGCCAGAGGCGGGATCAAAGCGGAGTTTTGGACTTCAATCAGCCAGGCTGACATTCTAAGTTTCTCCTCCAGCAGACTGGGACCCAGAGATCAAATGAGGAAAGTGTCTTCAAGGCAAAATCCCTCATCAATCAAACTCCCCCCTCCCTTTTCTTTTCCCAACCTAAGCTTTAACCTGTCCCGCCTCTCTCTCTGTGACAAGCTGAAAATTGTCGTTTCTCTCCCAGTACAAAATGGAAGGGGACAGAGAAGTTGCAGCGGGGTGCAGAGGTGGAAAAGAGGCAATTCTGAACAAGCCTTGGCCTCTCTCTAAATAAAATGCGCCTTTCTTGAAACAGCTCTGTTCCACTTGAAAGAAGAACGCTAGATCTTGGGTCAACCTGGTTGCAAGCAATGTTCCTTAGCATTCCTTGTAAGTCTGTAAGCAAAGTCATAGTATCAGAGGTTCGGGACCCTATTACAAATTGAAGTATTCTATGCAACAAAGTGCTTTTCCCCAAAAATGGACCAAGAGAACACAGAAGCGTGTTTAGAATTAGAATTAGAATAACAGAGTTGTAGGTCATCTAGTCCAACCCTCACACACACCTAAGCAGGAGACCCTACACCAGTGGTTCTCAACCTTTTTAATGCCGCGACCCCAGCCGGTCGTAAGTCGAGGACTAAACCGGTCGTAAGTTGAGGACTAAACCGGTCGTAAGTCGGGGACTAAACCGGTCCTAAGTCGAGGACTACCCAACCGGTCGTAAGTCGAGGACTTTCCCTGCCCGGGAGCGCCGCACATGCGTGGTTCCGCCCCCTGCACCAGCCGAGGTGTAGCTGGCAAGCGGCAGAGACGGAGTAGGCCAACCACCAGCTGGCCCAGCCCAAGGGAGGTAAGGCACCCGCCGGAAAAGGGGGGAAAATGGCAAAAATGGCAGACAAAAAAATGGCGGACAGCCTTGCTTGGCAACCCCCATGAAATGGTCGATCGACCCCAAATGGGGTCCCGACCCACAGGTTGAGAACCACTGCCCTACACCATTTCTGACAGATGGCAGTCCAGTCTTCTTGAAAGCTTCCAGTGATGGAGTACCCATAACATCTAAAGGCCACTTCTGTTCCACTGGTTGATCGTTCTCACTGTCAGAAAATGTCTCCTTGTTTCTAGGTTGAATCTCTCCTTGAGCTGTTTCCATCCATTGTTCCTTCTCTTGCCTTTTGATGCTTTGGACAATAGGTTGACCCCCTCCTCTCTGTGGCAGCCCCTCAAATATTGGAAGATTGCTATCATGTCTCCCCTGGTCCTTCTCTTCACTAGACTAGCCATGCCCAGTTCCTGCAACCGTTCTTCCTATGTTTTAGCCTCCAGTCCTCTAGTCATCTGTGTTGCTCTTCTCTGCACTTTTTCTAGAGTCTCAACATCTTTTTTTATAGTGTATATCTTTATCAGGCTGTCAAGATCCATCAGACAACACTAAAGAAATAAACAACTGACTCTTTTGCTTAACCCATAATGTCCAACTATATGCACCATTGTTCCTTAGGAAACAACTCCACTAGGCTTAAAAAGCATCAGCTTGGGAACAAATGGGTCTGAGATATTTTTTTTATCTCTAAAGAAGATTAAGTTTTATAGGATTTAGGTGACCTTGTTGGACTGCGGTGTCTTTATTGCTCGTCGTGTTTGGTGCTGCCGAAGGGAGTTTAATAATATCTAGAAGACCAAAGTTCCTAATCTCTGATTTCCCTGCAAATGAGGTTGAGGATTAAAAGTACATCGTTTGTTTTGTCCATCCACAACCTTTAATGTGAAATTGTCTTCTTTCCCACACGTCTCTAACCTAGAAGACTAGGGGTGACACAATAGCAATATTCCAGTATCTGAGGGGCTGCCCCAAAGAAGAGGGAGTCAAGCTATTCTCCAAAGCACCTGAAGGTAGGACAAGAAGCAACGGATGGAAACTAACCAAGGAGAGAAGCAACCTAGAACTAAGGAGAAATTTACTGATATTTAGAACAATCAACCAGTGGAACAACTTGTCTCCAGAAATTGTGGGCGCTCCATCACTGGAGGCTTTTAAGAATGGACTGGACAACCAAATGGTATAGACTAGAGTCTTCTGCTTGAGCCAGGAGTTGGACTAGAAGACCTCCAAGGTCCCTTCCAGTTCTATTCTGATTGATTGTTTGAATCTCTGTCCTCTGGCTAAAAAAATCTGAATAACACGGGCACTTTCTCTCTTCTGTACTCCTATCTTTACACCGAATCTCCTCGTTGCTTCTACAATCAGTTGCAGTCCCTCCATCTTCAATGCCATCTTATCTCTGTATTGACAACCACCTTATCAATGGGTGCTGTGTCCATACCTGACAGGGCCTATAAACATTTCCTTTCCCCGTCTGCTCCTTCCACCTATAGCTTCTACCCCAAAGGTGCTTTTTCAAAAGGCAACTGGACTTTTTTTTTGTTTCCCCTTGAAGACCTTTCCCTTCTCATCCAAGAAGCTTCTTCAGTTCTGGCTGTCAGAACCGAAGGCTTCAGTCAGAACCGGAGAAGCTTCCTGGATGAGAAGTGAAGCATCTTCGAGTTCAAACAAAGGAAGTAATGTTGACTTTTGAAAAAGCACCTTTGGGACAACCATGAAAAATCTCCCTAGACTTCTAGCTTCTCTGCATTTTCCTTTCATCTTCCCTCCCTTTCTTCTGAAAAGTATCTCTGCAGGAACTTTCCCCCATTACCCCTTTGGCTAATTTTGCAGACACTTTGTTAGTTACATCTGGATGCAAAAGCCAAAATGACTCAGTCGGTCTGGAATTTGTTTCTGCGCTTCCCCTAAAAAGGACGACCGAAATAAAATTAAACCTGCAGATGTTTGGAAGGTGATGAAAGCAAAGAGATACAAATCGCTCATATCAGAACAGTTGAAAGATTTTTTTTTTAAAAAAAACAAAACACACCACATTGCGGTGGTTATTTGTGCAAGACATTGCCACAAGATAGCAAACAGTTGGGGGGGTGTTCAGATAAAATGATGCAAAATGAGATGTTTGTGCTGAAGCCAACTGCAATGAAAAAGCATGAAAAGTCTGGGAACTTGCAGGAATGGGGTATGTCTAGTTTAATGAAAAGAAGGACTAGGGGGAGGATAGGATAGCAGTGTTCCAATACTTGAGGGGCTTCCACAAAGATGAGAGGGGTCAACCTCTTCTCCAAAGGACCAGAAGGCAGGACAAGAAGCAACGGAGGGGAACTAATCAAGGAGAGAACCAACCTAGAACTAAGAAGAAATGTCCTAGATGAAAATAATGAACCAGTAGAACGGCTTGCCTTCAGAAGTTGTGGATGCTCCATCACTGGAGGTCTTCAAGAAGATATGGAACAACCTTTTATCTAAAATGGTATAGAGTCTCCTGCTGGGGCATGGGGTTGGACTAGAACAGCGGTTCTCAACCTATGGGTCGCGACCCCATTTGGGGTCGATCGACCATTTCACGGGGGTCGCCAAGCAAGGCTGTCCACCATTTTTTTCCCCTTTTCCGGCGGGTGCCTTACCTCCCTTGAGCTGGGCCAGCTGGTGGTCGGCCTGCTCCGTCTCTGCCGCTTGCCAGCTATGCCTCGGCCGGCGCAGGGGGCGGAACCACGCATGCGCGGCGCTCCCGGGCAGGGAAAGTCCTCGACTTACGACCGGTTGAGTAGTCCTCGACTTACGACCGGTTTAGTCCTCGACTTACGACCGGTTGGGGGTCGCGGCATTAAAAAGGTTGAGAACCACTGGACTAGAAGATCTCCAAGGTCACTTCCAACTCTGGTGTTCTGTTCTGTTCAGCCCCAACATACCTGGAGCATTCCAAAAGCACGCCCTATTTTTTTCTCCTCCTGCACCTCGTTGGCATAAGATGTCACCTGCTATTAAATCAGAGCATCCATCCACGTAAAATAAGCTGGCATTGTCAGCTTTAAGTGACAGGAATTCTCCTGGGGATGGAGACAAGATCACCGCTGCCTGGCCTTTTTATAAGAGTGGCCAGATGCTGAAGTTGGAATTTCTACTGGTAGTTTATCCTCGAAAATATAATCAAAGCCTTGAGCAAGTTAAATAGCAGTGTCTAAGTGAGGCTGGGCTGAAAATAGAAATGCTTTATCCCACTCCTAACAGATTTGAGTTTGCATCGCAGAATTCGTATGTCTCAAAGAAGGAGACTAAAAACGTATGAAGAACGACTGCAGGACTTGGGTTTGGCTAGTGTAAAGAAAAGAAGGACTAAGGGGGACATGCTAGCAGTATTCCAGTATTTGAGGGGCTGCCACAAAGAAGAGGGGATCAAATTATTCTCCAAAGCAAAGAGGGCAGGATGAGAAACAATGGTTAGAAACTGACCAAAGAGAGAAGCAGCCTGGAATTAAGGAGAAACTTCCTAACAGTGAGGACAATTAGCCAGTGGAACAGCTTGCCTCCAGAAGTTGTGGGTGTTCCAACACTGGAGGCCTTCAAGAAAAGATTGGACAGCCAGTTGTCTGAAATGGTAGTAGGGTTGGACTATTTAGACCTCCAAGGTTCCTTCCAACTCTGTCATTATTCTGTTATGGAGCATCTTAGCATGATCTACAAGGCCATTTCCTCCAGGTTCTTGTGGTTGACCTTGTTTCACAACTACCTGGAGATTTTTAAGATTAAACGGACAGCTGTCTACATCCAAATCAAGCATCCTCTCCTTAGGTATCTCCATTTAATTGAACAGCAATACGTCTTATCTCCATGCAGAGCCCACAAAACATGTGAAAGAAGCTCAGCTTTCTTCCACTGATTAATTCTCCGTCTAGTCATTCCCAGAAACGGATCCTTCTGCTCCATGGCAGAGGGCACCACAGCCATTTCCCTTAATTGCCAAAAGCCGAGCAGAATCAACCAACACTGAGCACCGAGTCGTCATGGATTTAATTCTTGCGACACTCTCGTGACCTCTGCGGCTAGAAATTCATCTGCTTTGGGAGACGTTCATTTTCTCTCCTTGAAAAGGATTCGTTTTATTTTATTATTATTTTTTTGTTCCATTTTCAAATGGATTTGGCTTCGTTCCATTCCACATTCAAAGAATTCTGTCTTTCTGATCATCACCCTAAATGGTGTGCCCTCAAGGCTTAATGACTCTCTCTCTCTCTCTCTCTCTCTCTGTCTCTCTCTCTCTCTCTCTCTGTCTCTCTCTCTCTCTCTGTCTCTCTCTCTCTGTCTCTCTCTCTCTCTGTCTCTCTCTCATACACACAAACACACACAGAGACTTCCTATCCTGATTTTTAAGAATTTAATTTATGCTTCTGGAGCAACTCAGAGATGGTCCAACTGCATCTCTCCCTTCCTTCCGCCGCGCCCTTAAGACATGGCTATTCCAACAAGCGGGACTGGCCTAGGGCAATTTTTAGAGGGGTTTTAATCATATTTTAATTAGACGATATTTAAATATTTCTTCTTAATTAATTTTAATTCTGTAATTGTTATTTATGTTTTTTAAATCAATTGTCAGCCGCCCTGAGTCCGCAAGGAGAAGGGCGGGATATAAATTTAATAAATAAAAAAATAAATAAATAAATAAAAAATTTGATTAAGGCATGTAATAAGTTGCCATCCTTTCCTTCTTATCCAGCACCTGAAGGCAGGACAAGAAGCAACGGATGGAAACTAATCAAGAAGAGAAGCAACCTAGAACCAAGGAGACATTTCCTGACAGACCAATTGATCAAGTGGAACGGCTTGCCTTCAGAAGGTGTGGGTGGTCCCATCACTGGAGATTTTCAAGAAGAGGCTGGACAGCCATTCGTCCAGAATGGTATAAGGGCTCCTGCTTGGCTGTCCAATCATCCTGGACGAATGGCTGTCCAATCTCTTCTTGAAAACCTCCAGTGATGGAGCACCCACAAATTCTGAAGGCAAGTTGATTGTTCTCACTGTCAGGAAATTCCTCCTTAGTTCTAGGTTGCTTCTCTCCTTGCTTAGTTTCCATCCATTGCTTCTTGTTCAACTAGAAGACTTCCAAGCTCTCTTCCAACTCTGTTCTTCCTTCCTTCCTTCCTTCCTTCCTTCCTTCCTTCCTTCCTTCCTTCCTTCCTTCCTTCCTTCCTTCCTTCCTTCCTTCCTTCCTTTCCTTCCTGTCTGAAATGGTATAGGGTCTCCTGCCTGAACAGGGAGTTGATCTAGAAGACCTCCAAGGTCCCTTCCAACTCTGTTATTCTATATTCTGTAGTAACTAATCTTCATCTGAAGAATATTATCGTCCAGATGTTGAATACTACAACTCCCATGAGCTCGAGCCACCACAGCTAATGACTAGGAATTATAGTTATGATACTCACAAACAACAGGAGACACAAAGGCATCGCCTTGGGTAACAGGAAGGACTTGTAGTTTACTAGATTCCTGGGTTTGCCAGAGAACTGATTATTTGCAAAATCTTCTTTTAAGTCTACAAAAAAATTAACGTGCCAAGAGATTTGCTAGAAAGAACACCAAGCAGAGAAGAACGCCGTACATCGCTGTACGGCAATTAAAAACATCCATTAAAAAAGCAACAAAAGAAATACACATACTAGGAGCTAGCCATGCTTTTAGATGGGTTTTTGGTTTTTTTTAGCTAATTCCTTTGAATTCTCTACTATTTGGAACTCTATTTCTTCCAACCTGGCTGACTTCACACTTTCCACAGGGGAAATTATCTGCAAATAATCTCTAACGTTCACTCCAAGGTATGTCATTCTTTAGCCACTCCAAATTAGAATCTCCACGCTAAAATCTCCCCCCCACCCCCCCATTATTTATATCTACCCTCATGAATTCCATTTAAAAGTCATTTTTGTTTTTACATTTATTGGGCAACTGTGCATCTTTTCAAGGAAAAGTGTTCAGCTGACGGGTGGAAACGTGGGGCTCAAAATGCAACCCTGCGTGATTAAATCTGTAGGAGATGGAAGGAGGGAGGGGTTAAACATGTCATAAGTCTTGAATCCCTTCGTGGCCCGCCTTGAATCCCACTGACTCTTATCTACTGCCAATTTGCTTTGACCATTAGTAGTTCAGCTTCTTGTAGAGAGCTTCAGCTTGCAATAAATCCCGACATTCATTCCAACTGCCCGGCTTTCCTGATTTTCGAGCTTGACAGTCTTTGGGCTCGTAAATTATTTCGCTTTAAAAAAAAAAGAATCGCTATCTCTTTTTAAGAAGCTTGTGTTCTTTCAAGCTAGAGGCCAGCTTGGAAAATGAAAGGGGGGATAATAGGAATGGATACCGCATGCTTTTATCATGGGTAACATAAAGGATAGAAAGACACCTATTGTCCAATTATTTCACAATAACTTGAAAGAAATGTCATTATATATATATATATATATTGAAGAATCATTTTACCAGCCCAGACATCCATCTGGGGTCTATGTAGAAATATGGGCTGCTTATACAGGCTGAGCCCAAAATTTCTGTTGCTAAGCAAGGGAGTTGTGAAATGAGTTTTGCCCCCATTTTACGACCTTTCTGGTCACAGTCACTAAGCGAATCAGTGCAGTTGATAAGTTAGTAACATGGTTGTTAAGCGAAACTGGCTCCCCCATTGACTTTGCTTGTCAGAAAGCCGCACGGAGGGGATCACAGGACCTCAGGACGCTGCGACCGTCACAAATAGGAGCCAGTTGCCAAGCCGTCTGAATTTTAATCATGCCACCGTCGTAAATATTAGTCAGTTGCCAAGCTGTCTGAATTTTAATCATGCCACCGTCGTAAATAGAAGCCAGTTGCCAAGCCGTCTGAATTTTAATCATGCCACCGTCGTAAATATGAGTCAGTTGCCAAGCCGTCTGAATTTTAATCATGCCACCGTCGTAAATATGAGTCAGTTGCCAAACCGTCTGAATTTTAATCATGCCACCACTAGGTTATAGATCTCCTTAGGGGGTGAAGCAGTCGCAAAGCCTCGTTTTAAGCCACAGTTGGGAATGAGCTAGTTTTTTTCTTCCCAATTTGTCTACCGACGTCCTTGAGATGTTTTGAACAGCAACCGTGAGTGGTATCAGTCGGCAAGAAAAGATGAGATTTGTAGCTCAAAACTTCTGAAGGCCACATGGTTGGCACGCTAGATGATTTGTGGAAGTACCAGATGGAACATCACGATTGGTTTTTGTGGACCTTTCGATGTGGGAAGCCGTTAACCATGACATCCTTTGGGGTACCTGATAGATGAGTTATAGACGGCGTCCATCCATCTCTGAAGGTTGCCTTCAGAAGCCATCATTTGCTGCAAGAGATGATGAATGTTTTCCAGTCCCATGGTCATCTTCACCAACACTGTTTCTATTATCATTTTAGTCCTTTCTTGAAGATGGATTTCGGGAAATAATGAGTTTCTCTTTGATCTCTTGCTCAGTTAATGAGAAGACACCACGGGGAACTTCCCGGGTCAAGCCATTCCAAAGGATGGCTCAGATCTGGAGACAAGGACCTCCGTCCTGGCGTTTACTGGGTGGTTATTATGGATAAGCTGACCTTTATACGCCCCATCCTGAGTTTCCAAAACAGACAGACTCCAAATGCAGTAAACAAACTTAATTTGATGTCCACGGATAGGTAGTTATCTAGCACGCCTGACTTCGCCCTGGAGCACTTAACTAGAAACGCAAGGTGGAGAGAAATTTGACCCAGCGGTCATTCCTTCTGTGAGCAGCTGTGTATCACAGCATCTCCAACTAGTGATGCAATTAAGGCTATTTTGGCAACCATCTCCTGCGCCTGAAAATTGCCAAAGAATCAGACACACAACTTATCCACCCTCCATTACCCAACCTAGATGAGCGGCATTAAGTGAACTGCAAGCTGGCTTGTATAAACAGCTAAGAAAACTAGATTCCATCCGATTTCTCTCATCAAGAAGGAAGGAAAAAAAAGAACTTTGGGTTAAGGGTGTGGAATAAGGTACGACACAACTGAGGCCCAACTTCCTGCTGCTAAGCAAAACAAACTTTTGTTCAGTGAATTTGGAAGGAAGGAAGGAAGGAAGGAAGGAAGGAAGGAAGGAAGGAAGGAAGGAAGGAAGGAAGGAAGGAAGGAAGGAAGGAAGGAAAAAAATAGTAGAATAACAGAGTTGGAAGGGACCTTGGAGGTCTTCTAGTCCAATCCCCTGCTCAAACAAGGAGACCCTATCCCATTCCAGACAAGTGGCTGTCCAGTCTCTTCTCAAAAACTTCCAGTGTTGGAGCATTCACAATTTCTGGAGGCAGGTTGTTCCACTGCTTATTTGTTCTCACTGTCAGGAAGTTTCTCCTTAGTTCTAGGTTGCTTCTCTCCTTGATTAGTTTCCATCCGTTGCTTCTTGTCCTGCCTTCAGGTGCTTTGGAGAATAGGTGGAATCCCTTTTTTTGTGTGGCAGCCCTTCAAAGATTGGAACATTGCCATCATGTCATCCCTAGTCCTTCTTTTCACTAGACTAGACCTAACCAATTCCTGCCACCATCCTTCGTATGTTTTAGCCTCCAGCCCTCTCATCATCTCTGTTGCTCTTCTTTCCAGAGTCCCAACATCTGTTTTTATATTGTGAGGACCAAAACTGCTGATATATGCCAGCATTAAAGGGATCAAAGTTGAGCCAAAGTGGAATAAGAAGACAAAGCTCGCAACTTAATGGAATATTCTTAATGATCAAAAGGTTAGCTCCTCTGGATCAATGGAAATCAGCATAAATGAGCCTAAAACAAAACAAAGCATGGATTTCATTTCATTCCTGTTATAGGCCATCGCTCTTAAAACTAAAGCACAGTGCAGACACTGAGAAGCATTACATTAACTCATTATTAAACAAGCTTTAATAATAGTAGGTTACTAAATAACAAGCCACTATTAAATATAAAAGTATTTTTTTTCTCTCAGAAGATGGTGACTTCTGAAGAGTGCCATCACATAAAAGAGGGGTGTTTGGCTTTGAGATACCTAGTCATGCTTAATTTTTGTGTATCTATTTATTTACTGGATTATTGAAAGCATATGTACGCCATCTATTCTGATGGCTACAGACCAAGATTTAATGTACAGATATAGATCCAGAGCTTCCAAAGAAACCAAGTACAGCCATCTAAGGTCATCCAGAGGTCATAGACCTAAACAGGGCGATTGATCTCAATTCACCAAGCAGTAGTTATTCTACATTCTCCTACCGTGCCATCTTAAATTCTGATCAGAAAGATGAGAGAGAGAGGGGGGGGGAGAGAGAGAGAAATGATAGATGAAAGAGATAGATGATAGATAAACAGACAGACAGGTAATAGATAGATGATAGATGGATGGATAGATGGATGGATAGATAGATAGATAGATAGATAGATAGATAGATAGATAGATAGATAGATAGATAGATAGAATATATAATTGATAGATAGATGATAAGGATTAGCTAGCTAGCTAGAAAGATAGCTAGATAGACAGACAGACAATAGATAATGGATGGATGGATGGATGGATGGATGGATGGATTGATGGACCAACGGACAGACAGACAGATCTGGGGTTTAGTCTATACTTGGGAAGGACATAACACCATTCATCAAATATCTCAATCACTGTTCCTCCAAGGAGGGCAAAGATTTAACATTCATTCCACGAGCCTAAGCTGCAATCCTTAGTTTACAAACCACAATGCTAATTCAACATGCTAAGGCCAAGTCAAATACATCATGTTATGGTCTAGCTAGCACAATCAAGGCATTCTCTTCTCCTCCAGGAGATGTACTAGGTTTACATCATGGGCTAGTAGCTTGTAGCTGCTTATGACTATTTATGGTTACAACTGGTTGATGCAATCCATGGCCCGGAAGGATGGTGAGATGTCAGAAGACTTCAAGCATAGGCTGGCTAATCATGTATATGTTGGAGATGCTTTATTTTTCCATTTCTCATAAGAAGGAAAGAGTTTGGACTGACTGTTCTCTCCAGCTCTGATTCTAGGGCATTCTTTTCACATCCAGATTCACAGGTCAGGAACATCTGCCAAAAATATCTCTCCTACAGAACTGAGTATTGCTGAAGGCTCAGTTTCTCTACCAGAAGGCACACTAACATAAGCCCTCTTCCACCAAATAAAAAGAACAGATGCTAGACTTTACATTAACTGTACCCAAGGGGGGAGGGAAAACCTTATAAAGGTGTCCAGGGACATGTTTCCATCAGCTCTAAAGGAACCTCAGGAGCAGAAGCGGATATGCAGAATGTAGAATAGAATAGAATAGAATAGAATGGAATGGAATGGAATGGAATGGAATGGAATATGGAACAGAAGGGAACGGAATGAAACGGAACAGAACAGAACAGAACAGAACAGAACAGAACAGAACAGAATAGAATAGAATAGAATAGAATAGAATAGAATAGAATAGAATAGAATAGAATATGGAATGGAATGGAATGGAATAGAATCTTGTATGAACATGGATACACCCTAGAGAGAAACTGCAACCCATCTTAGAATCAGGATGAGGTTGCTTGGTCCAATCAAAATCAATCCTCTACCATAAACTTACCATTAACCAAAGCTATTTCTAAGGAAACAGCTTCTGTTGGAAGATAATCTGACCCTGGTAAATATGTCAGGGGCCACATGCCCTTCTAATGCCTGGTTTTACTCATATACAGAGAGAGAGAGAGAGAGAGAGAGAGAGAGAGAGAGAGAGAGAGAGAGAGAGAGAGAGAGAGAGAGAGAGAGAGAGAGAGAGAGAGAGAGAGAAATGGGGGTGGGGAAGAATAACAGAATAATAGAATAACAGAGTTGGAAGGGACCTTGGAGGTCTTCTAGTCCAACCCCCTGCTCAGGCAGGAAACCCTATACCATTTCAGGAAAATGGCTGTCCAGTCTCTTCTTAATGTTGGAATGCTCCAGTGTTGGAGCATTCACAACTTCTGGTGGCAAGTCGTTCCACTGATTCATTGCTAACTGTCCAGTTCGCAAAACTTAAACCTGTGCAATTAAGGAGAATATTTGCAGTTTAGGGTTCAAATAGACTAAACTAGCACGGATGGTGTTACCTAGTTTGGGTAATGAAACATCTGTGAGGAAACAACCAAGCTCAGAGAGCACGGAGGGGGGGGGTCAATTCCATGCAAGTTAGGAGTGATGGAAATTGTAGATGGAAATCCTATGCAGAATCACTGAGCAGAGGGTGCAGGATTTTGTCAGCATCCCCCCCAAAAAAACCAAAAACATGTCTCCAATGAGTTCTTTATATATTCATTCATTCATTCGTTCATTCATTCGTTCATTCATTCGTTCATTCATTCATTCATTCATCTCAACCAGTTAACTCCCATGATGGAGACTAAATGAGCTTTGCTAGCTTTGCATTTTGGCTACTTAGACTCATAAAAGGAAGCCAGTGCTCCTTTTCAGATGACTTTCAGACAAAACAAGCTAATCAAAGGAAGCTAGGTGGTCAGGCCTTGGTCCACAGGTTGGGTTCAATAACCCCATGGTTGGGTTGGGTTGGGTTGACCTGGTTGTCTGAACTGAGCCCCTTGTGCTTCATTCCATGAACCCCACTCCACCCTGAAGCAAGCCATGATTTAATATTGTCAACTCATCCTTACTCCTTACTTCTCGCCAAGGGCTTAATTGCCTTCCCAAAAAAATCAAAAGAGGGAAATCCACAGAGGAAGGATCAGTGGATAGCAAGTAGATCCAGTGGCTAAGCAGATCTTCCTAAAGAAGTCTAGTTCTCTGAGGTACCCTTCATGGCAGGTTCATGAGATGCTTGGAGGTGCCCAGGTAACCCCTGGAGAAAAGAGGACACCAGAATGGGCAAAATCCGAGTCAACCTAAGTCCACAGTCTTCATTTTTTTTTCCTTTCTCTTCCAAGCAGTAGGATTTGGGAAAGCCAGGATTTGGGAATGGCCAGTCTAGAGAAAAGAAGAACTGGGAGGACATGACAGCAGTGTTCCAGTATTTGAGAGGCTGCCACAAAGAAGAGGGGGGGCGGGTGTCAGCTTATTTTTCAAAGCACCAGAAGGCAAGACAAGGAACAATGGATGGAAACTAATCAAGGAGAGAAACAACCTGGAATGAAGGAGAAACATCCTAACAGGGAGGACAATCAACCAGTGGAACAGCTTGCCACCAGAAGTCGTGGGTGCTCCATCACTGGAGGTGTTTTAAGAAGAGACTGGACAGTCGCTTGTCTGAAATGCTCTAGGGGGTCTCCTGCTTGAGGGGGGGGGTTGGACTAGAAGACCTCCAAGGTCCCTTCCAGCTGTATTCTGATTCTGAGTAGAACTGGGCTGAATCAGGCAGCACACCATCACTGTCATAAATCAACAAACAAACACACTGCCAGGTTGGCACAGATGTCACTCTTCACCCCGGTGGTGGTGGAAAACAGAGCAGTTTAGCAAAGCATTCTTGCTGGTAGCCAACTGAGCCTGCTCTGTATTCTTCTCTAAAGCCTCGTCAAGCCGAAACCCACGGAGAATTTGAATCACTTTGGGGTACAGGCTGGCAGTGAGTGGCAAATCGCTCCCAGGACCCCCAGGAATAGAGTTAGGGCTCCCCCTTCTGGGAAATGCTGCCCTCTTAAGCTCAGCTCTTTCGCAGAGCCGAGAGAGAGAGAGAGAGAGAGAGAGAGAGAGAGAGAGAGAGAGAGAGAGAGAGAGAGAGAGAGAGAGAGAGAGATGGGGGGGGGACAGGGCTGTCTGTCCCGACTTCCTCAAAGACTGTTAAACCAATAAACAAATGTCCAAAAGGGGGTTTCTTGAATCCTTACCCCCTGTGAAATTTACCTCTACTTCCCCATCACAGTTTTTAGCATTCCTGTTTTTCCAAAAGATCCCCTGATCTGGCCTAATTCTCCCTTTGTTGAATCGTTTTAAGAACCTTCTTTCTTTCCTTTCCTTTCTTTTTCTACCTTTCTTCCTTTCTCCCCTCTCCTACCTTTCTTCCTTTCTCTCCTCTACTTCCTTCTTCCTTCCTTCCTCTCTCCCTCTTCTTTTTTCCTCCTTCCTTCCTTCCTCCCTCTTTTTTCCTCCTTCCTTTTCTCCCCTCCCCTCCCCTTTCTTTCTTTCTTTCTTTCCTTCCTTCTTTCCTCCTTCCCTCCCACCCTCCTTCCTTTCTTCCTCCTTCCTTCCTTTCTCCCCTCTCCTCCCCTCGCCTTCCCTACTCCTCTTCCTTCCTTCCTTCCTTCCTTCCTTCCTTCCTTCCTTCCTTCCTTCCTTCCTTCCTTCCTTCCTTCCTTCCTTCCTTCCTCCCTTCCCTCCCGCTTTGCACCAGTCCCAGCAATTCTGCACCCTTCGTGCTGTGAGCAGCACAGACTTTTGAGGAACAAGTGAGAAGGAAACAACAGGGAGACATATTGCGCACGAACGCCGCACATTTGTTCCCACAGATGGGAAGGGCTCCCCTCAAATTAAGCTTTGCTTCCTTCCCAACTCCCAGGGAAAATCCCAAACACCTGCAAATGGGGTGAACTAACCCAATTTAAAAAAATAAAAATAAAAAACAACAACCCACGAATTTGTCCATTGCCAACCATTCCATAATACGGAATGCAGACTGCTTGGAAATTGGGTTTTAGAAGCAAGATTTAAGAGAAGGCCTTGAGAGAGAGAGAGAGAGAGAGAGAGAGAGAGAGAGAGAGAGAATGTATGTGTGTGTGTGTATATATATATATGTATGTGTGTGTGTGTGTGTATGTATGTATGTATGTATGTATGTATGTATGTATGTATGTATGTATGTATGTGTATATATATCTATATATTTGGAGATGGGGGGCATTTATTTAGCATAGATATTCCTTTGCAAGGCACCATTTTTAAAAGCCTGGGGAGGTCTTGTCTTTGAAACCAATTGCTCTGCCATTTAAGCAGGCCCCAAGAAAGCAGGAAGAATTAAGTCTCTGCTATAAATGGGTGTCAACCCTCTCCCCCAGTCCCGTAGCTAAGAAATCCCCCCCCCCAAAATGAGTATATTTTGTTCCACCCCCCCACGCCCCCAGGTAGGACTTGAATCCGATGTTCCAGAGGAATTGGTACACAGGGTGGAGACGCGCACACATAGGGGTGCTTGCGAGTGTACATACACCAACCTCATGAGCACACTACGCAAACTGACACACAAACCCAGGTAGGCTTGTACGAGACGTGACCCATCTCTCTGAGGCTGCCTTGAGAAGGAAAACCAGCAACATTGCTCCTCTACACACATATAGAGAATATAAACAGAAAATCTGATCCTTTTGCACAGCCCCAATCCCTTTCTGGAACCCGTTTAAATCTCTGCTTTCTTGCTGTATTCCCACACTCTTTTTTTCCCTTCTTCTTCTTCTTCTTCTTTTCTTCCTCAATTATGCTGGAGTTATGTTGATTTCTCCCGGGCTCTGTTAAAAAAAGACTCCGCTCTTACTCTGCTTTAGGAACCAACTAAAAAAAAAAAAAAAACAGCTTCAGAGATCACATCTCCGGAATGTGAAATGAGCAGGCAGGCAGGCAGCTCGGCCCGCTGCACACAGACACACACACACACACACATGCAAACACACAACCTTCATCGCAAAAGGCGCAAAGCAAAGCCCTGTGGCCAACAACACCCTTCCCTGCCACGCTCAAGAAATGCTACACCAGGGTTCTTCTACTTCCCTGCCTCTGTCCTCCCCTTGGCATCTCTGAGCTGTTTTCTCCAAACACATGTCCCGGGTCTTGTGGCTTCCAACTCTGGCACACATCTGGAGGGACTTCGAATGCCCCCCTTGTCCTGCTTCTGCAGCTTCTCCTGGTCTCCTGGATTGGGCTCTCGCCTCCCTGTAGCAAGTTCTGAGAACAGGCAGGCAGAGGACGGTGAAGAAGGAGAAGGGAGCAGAGGAGAGAATGTACGTGCAGCCTTTTCTGCTGAGTTGTTCAGAGCACCCACGCCAGAGAGAAGCAAAGATCTTCCCTCACGCTGCATCAATGGCCGTAAAAAGACATCCCTGACTTTGTCTTCTTCTCAAGAAGACAAAATGCAACCCAAAGACCCTTATTGGTTATACCAATAAGGAGGACCTGACCAGCTTCGAAGTCTGGGGAAGCATGGATGAAAATTTCCACTGACATGTTGTGCTCACAGCTGGAGGAGCGCTGAGAAGGAAAGGGTACCTCATCCAAAGAGCAACTAGAAGCTTTCTCAAGGTGCACATTTACAGTACGTCCCCGTTTCTTCTGACTCTCACACAGCTTTGAACTGAATGGATTGATCATTCTCCTGCAGTTTCTCCTAACCGGGCTGGCTAATCTCCCAAAGTCGTGTGTGCTTGTGTGTTTGGGAAGGCAGGCTAACCAAATCTGAGCCTGGGTGGATTGTGGGGTGTGCAGCCTTCCAGTGTGAGAGAGACTCCCCATGCAAGGGGGAGAAGGGAAGATTGTCATACAGCCACAAATGTACCACTGGGCTTCTGAGCACGAGGATGAAGAATTAGTGGGAGAGATGAATGAATACACCAATATGGAAGGGGAGGAAATGTTTAGGAAGCGGGTGGAAAGTGGAGAAAAAGACGAAGCAAACTTTGTGTTAGCAGATCTTGACTATCTGCCCGAGCAACAGCGGTCCAGAAATACATAAAATTAGCCCATATGTAAAGGAGAGGCAGAAATAGAGAATATAATATAAAAGACCTTCAGAGTGGTGGAGAGGTCCACATCCTTACATCTAGGAAACAACCAGCAATATACATGCATCTCCAGAGCCCAAATCAATACAAACACAACAGAGGCTGGGAAACAATCGTGGCAGGCATCCCTGTGACCACATGAGTAAGCTCGCCAACTGTGTGTGTGTCGGTGTGTATCAGAGAAAGAGAGAGAGAGAGAGAGGGAGGGAGAGAGAGAGAGAGAGAGAGAGCGCACAACTGTGAGCTATGAAAGAGACAACCAGCACTTTGTATGCAGCAGGAGATAGTAAGGGCTGCTCTGTGAATACTTGTGTGTGTGTGTGTATATGTGTGCGCCTGCAGGCGTGTGCAAGGGGCTGAGTAGTGCAGCGCAGCGGCTGCTGGCAGACCAACACCACAACTGGCAAAGCGAGTGCCTGGATCACATGTGTGTGCCTACGACAGCACTAGAGTTGTTGCACCGGAGGAAAGCGGTAGGGAAATTTGAGAATTCCCACCAGCTCAATCCTTGTACCTCTACATGGTCTTCTCCTCACGCTATCTTCCCCTTCCCTGCAATTCCAGGAAAAGATCTTCCTCCCCTTTGGAGGGCTTTTTCCTTCTGGCTACCAACCATGGGGGGGGAATCTGGGGGTCTTTTGACCTCTTCTCAACAGCCTTCTTCTCATAGCACCCCCAATCTGCCCTCGCCCGCATTTTACGGCTTCTTCTTCCCTCCTCCTTCAATTTCTTCTTCCCCACCACTACCATCAAGACGACCAACAAAATAAAGTTGAGTTCTCCTTCCATCTCCTGAGCTGCCCCCCCCCTTTCCTAGAAGCTCCCTTGAGATGGGTCTTGTTGTCCATGGGAAGGTTGGCCCTCCCCATCCTCCAGTTAAGAGCGGCTCCATAGATTCATGGCGGAGTGGCTTTTGAGGGTCCACCCCGGTCCTGTTGGGGGGCAGAGGTAACCCTCCTTCTCTCCCCCTGAGAAATCTGAAAATCTAGAGATTGAACCAAAACAGCCTTACGGGCTGCTATTCTGAAAAACCAAGCAGGTGTTGTGCGGAACCAAGCTCGGAGCTTGGGGGAATTGTCTTCTCCCCAGCCTGTGAGTCAGGACTTTGGGCAGGAGAAGGAGGTGCCGTTGCCAGCGCCACGTTCTTGGCGTGAAGGCCCACCTTAGCATGACTGTGTGCAGGGGTGAGTTGTATTGCAGCACACACGCACACACACGGATGCCCTCTCCCTCTCTCTCTCTCTCTCACGCGCGCGCACGCACACACATGCACCCCACCCACACCCCACCAGCAAATACACCCATCTTCTCCCCTAGAAAAGGGGTGAGTCAATGGAGACCTTAACCTAATTAAATCTGCCACGGGGAGGCAGGTCCACGGATCCCAACAGCCCCAACCTGGCGCTCCCAGGACAGGATGGACACCAATGCCCCTCTTCCCCCCGTCCTGCAGGAGGGAGGGAGGGGGAGAGGGAGGGAGGGAGGGGGAGAAAGGAGCAAACTGGATCCCTCTTCCCTGCACCCCTCTGCATGTAACCTCTGCTTCCCCTTGTTCCGCCGTCCATACGAATCAGATTGGTCCCCGAAGAGAGGGCAAGCACGCATGGGCACAGGCAGACCTGTGTAGCCTCCACACTTGGTGCGTGTGCACACACACACACACACAGAGAGACAGACCCACACACCCGCCGAGAAACCGCTTAACCCTTGGCTGGCTAGGAAGAGCAGAGTGCGGCAAAGGAACCTGCAGGGGAGTTGGAGAAAAACTGGCGGGGGAGGGGGGGAGAGGCGGAGGGGGGGGGNTTGGGGAGGCAGAGAGACCCCCGGAGAGGGACTGAAGCCGGGCGGGAGGTGTGGGGGGGGGGGCAGGACGCAGAGGGAACCTTGGAATAGAAAACCGGGGGACCCCTGCCCAGCCCTACGGTCCAAGCAAAACAGCCTAAAAGAAGCATCGGTCACATCCACAATCGCCACGGCTTTTTTTGGGGTGGGGGGTGTAAGTCTCTTACCGGGGGAGGGGGGGTTAACGCTCCTCTTTGGCGGGGATGTGAGGACCGCCGAGGCTTCTCATTCGCTCGGGGAGGCAGAACTTGTGCGAAGCTGAGCCCCCCTGGATCCAGAGCGCATAGCGGGCGCCGGGCGAGCGCTGCAGGCGTCGGATGGCTGGGGTGCCGGCAGTCCTTTTCATGCTCGGTCGGAAGACACCCGCGCCTTGCTCCGGGGGGCAGGCATTCAAAAAGGAAGAGAAGACACCCCCCCCTCTCTTCTTTCTCTCTTTCTCTCTCTCACCCCTCCCGCAGAAGCCGAGGTAACCTCTGATGGAGACGGAGACCAAGAAACCCGGTAGAATCCCTCGCGCTCTGCTTCTTCGCCCTCCTGGCTAGTTCAAAAAATGGAATAAAATGCAGGGAGAACCGAGATGCTCGCTGGGATCGCCTTATATATATAGATATATTTTTTAAAAAGGTCCTCTTCTCGGCGGGTCTTCTTCTTCTTCCTCCTCCTCCTCCTCCTCCTCCTCTCTTCCCCTCCTCCTCCTCCTCCTCTTCTTCTTCCTGCCTTCCTCCGATGGACCAGCTCGCAGCCACCGGGGGCGAAAGGAAAGGCGCACAAGCCGAGCTGGAGAAGACGGGGGCGGAGGAGGGAAGTGGGGTGGGGGGGACAGAGAGAGAGAGAGATGCGGCGGGGGGAGGGATCCAGGCGATCGCAAGGAGAGGCAAAACGGTGGGGGGGGGAAGAGCCCGCCGGAGGGAGGGGAGGGGCGTCCGGAGGGGGCGGGGCTCCGGGAAGGAATGGGGGAGGCGGGAGGGGGCGAGAGGCGGAGATGGGGGAGAGGTGGGGAACGCTCCCCGTTGGAAAGCAGAACTGGGCCGGGGCAGCAAGGGAGTCGAGAACGGGGAGGGCGCGCATAGGACCCGGGAGAGGGGCGCATGGGGCTTCCTTTGGAGAAGGGGGTGAAGGGGAAGAGGGGGTCGACAGTCCGGCGGATGGGAAGGGGAGAGCGAGAGGGCTTCTCGCCTCCCCATTCTCATGCAGTAACCCTTCCCTTCCTCCAACTGGCGCCCTCCGGCTGAGGAGAGGGGAGGCGGCCAGTTGGAGAAAGGGTCCCTCTTAACTCTATGCTCCATCTCTTAACTCTTCCTCGCCCTCTTCCTGCCAGCAGCTCCTCTTTCCCTCCCGCGATCCTGCGCCTCCGTCCAGCTCCTCTCCGTTTCCTGCCTGAAGTTTTTTTTTTCCCTCTCCTCTACATTCTAGAATCGATTATCTTCCAACCGTCGCCATCCTTGTCGCTGCTGGAAGCGGTTCTTTCCCAATTCTTCTCTTCCTTTCTTTTTTTGGAGGGGAAGAGAAAGCTCTCTCTCTCTCTCTCTCTCTCTCTCTCTCTCTCTCTCCCTCCGTCGCAGCAGCAACATCCTTCCCTGTTTCCAAAGACGCTGGGAAAAGGAGTCGTTCTCTGTTCCGGATGGTCCAGCTTCCAAGAGGGATAAAGCAGAGCAGGAGAGGTAATGGGGTACAGCAATACCTGGTTGACTCTGTCCAGGTTAGTAGGGGGCTGGGAGACGAGAGGAGGGTAGCAATATCAATAGCATATACCACTTCACAGTGCTTTATAGCCTGCTCTAAGCGGTTTACAGAGTCAGCCTGTGGACCCCAACCCACCTGAAAAGGATGGAAGGCTGAGTCAACCTTGAGCTGGTCAGGATCGAACTCCGGGCATGGGCAGAGTTAGCCTGCAATGCTGCATTCTAACCACTAGGCCACCACAGCTCATAGATAAATGGATGGTGGATAGATAGATAGATACATAGATACATAGATGGGTAAAGATAGATAAAATAGATATAGATATAGATGATAGATGAGATAGAGAGATGGATGATAGATAAGAGATATAGATAGATATAGGTGATGGATGAGATAGATGATAGACAGACAGACAGACAGATAGATAGATAGAGCACTTAGACTTGTATACTGCTTCATAGTGCTTTACAGCCCACTCTAAGCAGTTTACAGACTCAACATATTGCCCCCCCCCTTAACAATCTGGGCCCTTATTTTACCGATCTCAAAAGGATGGAAGGCTGAATCATCCTTGAGCTGGTCAGGATCGAACTCCTGGCAGTGAGCAGAGTTAGCCTGCAATACTGCATTCTAACCTCTTCACTACCATGGCTCATAGATGGATGGATGGGTAGATTAGATAAGATATAGATGGATAGACAGACAGAGATGGACAGATAGATATAGAAATAGCACTTAGACAATCTGGGTCCTCATTTTACCGACCTCGTAAGGATGGAAGGCTGAGTCAACCTGGAGCCAGTGGGAATCGAACTGCCGAACTGCTGGCATCCGGCAGTCAGCAGAAGTAGCCTGCAGTACTGCATTCTAACCACTGCATCACCACAGCTCATAGATCCCAAGACTGTAGACTACATTGGGAAATCAAAAGATCTTCAGGAAGCACTTTCATGCTACGCCAAGGAGATGACACGGATGCACGTGGATAAGGACACCAGGACTCAACTTGAAGGACACCTTTAAAAATTGATGAAGATTATAGAGCCAAAGAAGAGACTCTGAAGTCTAACTAGTCCAACTTCTGCTCAGCAAAGGACGCCTCAAGCTTGAGCAATCACACAAAGACCAGTATAAGGTTCTACCTAAAAAGTTTTAATGAAGGAAAGCTTGATTTATTTTTTCCAACATTCTTGGACTATTCAATACTCAGTCTGAAAGTCTATCTATCTATTTATCGATCAAATTTATGTGACAAAGTGACCCTGGGCAGCAATACGAAACCAAACCAACCAATCTACAGAGGCGATTTCAATTAATAAAGATAAATTTAAAAAATCATATTCTTATATATTTTATCCATTAACCCTTTTCTATGGTTTCTGCCAACAGTTTTATCAAATAGCCATTGGGAAGCTTGTCATCTTGGTCTCTGACTTAAGGGATTGTACTGAACATCACTGACTCCTTGAAATGTTCCTTAAATACCTTTCAGTATTCATGTTTGCCCCTCTCTGTTCTTAGTTGAATTAAGAGCGAATCAAGTTGAGCATTTTATTTCTGGAGCAATGTTGGGATTGTAACAGCTCATCAAGACAGCCAAAAGCTTTAAGATTCATCCAGGACAATCCTGATTTTAAGTAAGGATGTTGTAAAAACTGAATCAGAGTTAACCAAATGGGTGCGACACTGAGGCACTCCCTAAACCAGGGGTAGGCAACCTTGGCTCTTTTATGACTCATGGACTTCAACTCCCAGAATTCCTGAGCCAGCCATGCTGAGGGGAAAGGGAGGTTTCCAAGCTGAGCCATGCTGGCTCAGGAATTCTGGGAGTTGAAGTCCACGAGTCATAAAAGAGCCAAGGTTGCCTACCCCTGCCCTAAACAGTGAGTTTGAGTGTGTGTGAATCTGAGCTCCTATTGTGCTTACTCCAATATTGGAATTAAGGCTAGAAATTATCCCAATAAAAGCCAGAATTCAAAATGAGTGAAACAAAGGGCAGAGGGAATTACTGGAACAAACAAACAAACAAAAAATGAATGGAATGAGAGACTATTCTCCTGCTGTTGTTTAGATGTTTTTGCTGCCTCTTGTGGTTTTGTTATGTGATTTTGCGGCAATATTATTTATCACTTATTGTCCTCAGAATACTGTTTTACTGTTTTATTCTACTTTGGCAGCCTGCCTCTTGCCATTGGCATCCATTCTGTGGAACAGAATATGTGGAATGAACCTTTCCCATCAGCTATCGCCCAGATGCCCTTCAGATGTATCTACCTGCAATTCTCAGAAGTCCCCAGCTTTTGTGCTAAATTGGTTTGGCAAATGGGGGGGACATCGAGGTGGCTTTGAGGGGCCTATGGTGCTGTGCAATGAGATGCACACTTGCATGATGCTATTGTGTCATGCCACTCATACCTTCCTCTCTCTTTTTTTACCCCAAAAGTTTGTTCGTCACTCATTGTATTGGGTGGGTATCTTTCAGGACCTCAGACAGCTCCCCTTGGACACCATGGAGTGGCTGGTCTTCTAAACTTGAAGTTTCAAAACAACTCTAACCTATAATCTAAGGCTTCCCCATTGATCATCCATGTATTAACCAGTTCCCACTATGATTAACGTGAACGAGAAAGTTAATTTTGTCACCTCATTGGGTTTGGGGACAATGGCAATTTGACATCCAATATGCTTTTCTATCATCCTCATGATAAAGCCAGCTTCTTTCTTGACAGAAATCCTTCCTCGGTATCTGTTGTTAATCATACAATCGCAGGATCTTCCCAAGAGCAGTGGAACCAGCAAACGTTCCAACCAAGTGGCCGTTGAACTACGATTCTTTCTGAGGTTCACACTAGACTGTTAAACTTCTCAAAGAAATGTGTGGCATACCTAATGGAGGAGTGACCTTTAAAAACAAGGAAACCAACCATTTCCTTTGGTAGCTTATTATTATCAATAAATCATCATCAACAACAGCAACACAGCAAAAGTAGAGGTTATGTTATTGTTTTTTTTTAAGGAGGAAAAGTAATCTAGGGTTCTTCAATGCAGTGGAAAAATTAACATTGTTCCTGAAATAATAATAATAATAATAATAATAATAATAATAATAATAATAATAATAATAATAATAATAATAATAATAANAAGAAGAAGAAGAAGAAGAAGAAGAAGAAGAAGAAGAAGAAGAAGAAGAAGAAGAAGAAGAAGAAGAAGAAGAAGAAGAAGAAAAAAAAAAAAATTAGACCTTGGATGCGGAGAACGAGAATAGGGAGAGGTTTTTTTCTGTCATTCCCAAATGGAGAGAGCGGGAAAGACCACCTGATTTTGAAGCTCACCTTTTAAGTCCAGGTTGCCCTCGGAACAGGCAAACAAAGAAATGTTCAGGATCCAGTTTCTGGATTCCTTATCCCAAAATAATTGTACTGGTGATTTTTTTCCCCCCTCCAAGACTGCAACATTCTTTTCTGTTCTCCCCTCAGCCAAGCTGCTAACAGCCTTGCTAGTTTATTACAGGCTAAAAATGGAATTAAACGGGATCATCCCAAAAAAAAAAAAACTGTGTTGCTATTCTGGTGCATGCTTTGTCTTTAGCAAAAGTGTTTTTTTCTCTCAACCCCCCTCTCACTTTTCTTTTAGCAAGCTATTCCATGGGGGAAAATAACACAGCCTCCCTGCTATTTCACTGCTTACGGTGCCATATCAATACATTTGGCTGGATGTGAGCCACCATTGCGGGGAGAAAAATATATATAAATAAATAACAAAGGAGGCAACGTCCTAGCAATTTGCAAATTAAAAGAGGAGGGAAGAGAGCTATTTTAGAATAAATGAATATGCAGAAGGTGGGGATTGCATCTTACGTAGCATGACCCTGTAGGGCATCCCATACCACAGACCACTATGAAACATTTCTAGAAGCAACAGCGGGTTCCTGCACTTGAATGGCGCACCTAGAACCCTGCTATGAAATAATCTTAATTTATTACAGGCAAGTCCCATGAGACACCCCCCCAATTCACCTGATTTTGATGTTTCCACCTGAGATCTTTCAAGGCAGAATGCCAATTATGCATGAGGATGTGGTCTTTTAAAATGTATTTATCTGGGGTGCACAACTGGGGTCCAAGATAAAAGGGAGGAAGAAAGGAAGGAAGGAAGGAAGGAAGGAAGGAAGGAAGGAAGGAAGGAAGGAAGGAAGGAAGGTAGATAGGTAGATGAGCGGTGTGGTAAAGACACTCGCCTCCCACTCGGAAGATTGAGAGTTCTACCCTACATAGCGGCAGATGTTTCTCTCCAAGAGTGCAAAGAAAAAAAATATTTACTGTGAACTTCATGTGACATCAGGAAAGGCATCCAGCCAGTAAATGCTCATATCCTTCCAATCATCCTGACTCCACCCCAAATTAAGGGATTAGAGGGTCTTAAAAAGAAAAGCTTTTAGATAGATAGATAGATAGATAGATAGATAGATAGATAGATAGATAGATAGATAGATAGATAGATAGATAGATAGATAGATAGATGATAGCATATAGCTAGATAGTTAGATAGCTAGACAGACAGACAGACAGACAGACAGATAGATAGATGGAGTTGGATGGATAGACAAGTTGGATGAATACATAGACAAATTAGGTAGATGGTAGATATATAGATATAGATATAGATACACATATACATATAGATAGACAAACAAACAAGCAGATAGGTGTGGACAACAAGATGCAACTTTTTTCATATGTGGTGGACTTGCAAGGTTATTAAGGCCTTTTGGATAAAATTGTGGTGGAATTTACAGCAAATTTTTAAAAGAAGAATTACTTTTTTGCCTCAGTTGTTTCTCCTAGGTATTACACAAAATTTGGATGTAAAAGAAACGAATTTGATGTTGTATTGTTTAACTGCTGCCCGTTTGTTGATAGCTCAAAATTGGAAGAGTAAAATTCTACCTACAATGGAAGACTGGAGATTGAAAGTTTCGTACCTTGCTGAAATGGCAAAGATTTCGGCTTATTTGAAGAATCACTCAAATGAACAATTTTTATTAATATGGAGAAGATGGATTGTTTATATTCAAAAGAAGCACAGAGTGGTGGAATATAATTTAGGTTTTTACTAAACTTGTTTTTCTTTTTTTTAAATATATTTTACCTACTCATGTAGAATAATATACTTTGTGGAGTTAGAGATTTTAATATTTGTTTGCTTATATCTGAATATTATCCTGGGATTAGGTTTGGGAAGTCCGGGGTGGGTGGGTGGGGGGTGGGTTTTTTTTTTCCATATAGCATTGTGAAATATTTGTGATGTTCTTTTTATGATGAAAATAATAAAACTTTATATTGAAAAAAAACAAACAAACAAGCAGACAAATTAAATAGACAGATAAGTTGAATGGGTAGATAGGTAGATAAATAGAGTTGGATGGATAGATAGATGGACAAGTTGAGTAGATCAGTTGAATGGATAGGTAGGTAGGTAGGTAGATAATAGACAGACAGATAGACCGACCAAACTAGGTTGGAGGAAAAAATGAAACAGCAAAAGAAAACAACATCGACACAATCGCCAGACATTGGCTAATCAGCTCTGTTGTGAAGTGCCACATATTTGTAGTGCTGAAGGAGATTGTTTCACTTTCTTAAGGTCAATCTCATCTTAACAGTGACAAGGCAGGCAGGCCCCAGTGATGCCTTCCCACTGGAAGAATTGTTACACCTATTAAATTTGCCTGCTTCAGTTCAGAGAGAATAATAGTCAAATTCATATATAATGCAAAAGAGCACAACTAAACCCCAATGTGGGGAAAATGAAACTAAAATGAAAGGTTAATCATCTTTTGGTGGCTGGAGATAGACATTTCAGCTCTGCCCTGAATTTCATTACTGGGAGATGTCGCCGATTGATTAATGTCATCTGGTCCATGTTGATTCCTAGCAAACAACAAATATAGCATCTATTCAGGATGAATTGGCCTTTCAGGTCATTCATTGGTGTACTTATTGCGGTCATAATTGAGTTTATGCTGGTCTTCTTCTTGTCTTTTTTAATAGCAATTTAAAACAGCAACGCAATGATTCTAAGCTCATGACGTGCTTAACTCCGCCCTCCAGTTCTGCCTGCTCTTCTCCTGCATATGCAGAACAAACCAGACTGTACCATTTCAAACTTTTAGTGTATCAGATGGACACTTTCTAGCCCAGCTTGCCAAGGGGAAAACAGTGCTGTAATCTGGAGGTCCCCAACCTATGGACTGTGGCCTCTTGGTTGCCAGGCTGCATGAGTAGCTGGGCAGTGCCACTGTTGCCACTAGTATTGCACGGATGGCGGTGTTGCGGGGGACAGCAGTGCTGCAAGTGGCAGGTAGGCTGTGGCATGAGCCTTGCACCAGGGTGGTATCACTGCAGGCTACAGTGCGATCCTTGCATGGTGCGACGGGCAGCGGCGCGATCCTCGCACAGGGGCGGCAGCACGATCCTCACGCGGGAGCAGCGGCGCCAACCCCAAAAGTTGGAGACCCCTGCCGTAATCTCTTCCTTCAAAAGACCTACCTTCTTATCTGCTTCTTGGACTATTCTACATTTAAGCAGCTTACCCCTCTGTTAAAGCTTCCCCGATGGATAAGAGTCTATTGTGATGGCATAAAGCTGACCTAATTATCTTTAGTGTGGATTTATTTAACAGGTTTATTTGAAAAGGGTGATTCGTTCAACATCTGATAACCAATTTGTTAGGACTACTTTTAATGAGCCGCTGCCTGTTTCAAGGAGGCTTAACATTACTTCTCTCAGTGGTGAAGAGCAGCGTCCACACAGTCGGAAAAATCACAATTGTACTGTGTCGCGTCCTCAAAAAAGGAAGAAATGCACCCCCTGGATCCTCACACCTAATGTTTATTTTAGCAGGAAGCTTTGAAGGTGAAGTTGTAACTGCATGCAGTTTTTAATCTTGCCCTGCAAAAAAAAAAAGAAGAAGAAGAAGAAGGATTTTGAAAAGTATGTGCATGCAAATTTTTAAAAAAGGAATCCCGGTAAGATACGGAGAATGATGAAGAGAGCTCTGCATTCAAAACAGGCTGAACTCAACAGGTTATTTGTGATGTGTCCACAATTTTGGGGCTCTGTGCCACTCCTCCAAACTTTGGGAGAATTTGAATGAAATTATAAGGTCTAATTTTATGTCAGCCAGGAGAAAGGGCAACTTTTTAAGGCTGGCTCCTTGCCTCCAAAAAGAACAAATATTCAAGGGATTCAAAAACAATAAATTAGGGGGACCTTGGAGGTCTTCTAGTCCAACCCCCCTGCTCAAGCAGGAAACCCTATACCATTTCAAACAAATGCTTGTCCAGTCTCTGCAGCGTTGGAGCACCCACAATATCGAAAGAGATCTGCCAGCAGAAAGAGATCAGCAATGGATCCAAACCTTCTGTGATCAGTTCATCTGATCATCTAAGACCATAGAGCTGCTTGAGCTGTTGATAGAACATGGTTAGGAATAAGCATTGATGAGTCTGGGGTGTCATAAGCCTGGACAAACTTTTATCATGTCGGAATACTTGTTAGAATGTATTTTTTTTACTGCACCAACCACAGAATTATTCCGCCAGTAGATGGCAGTGTTTAGCGTGCATCTATGGTTATAATCTATGATTTCTTTATGTTCTGAGGAGAGTTTCCTGTTTCCTGTTACAGCAATATAGTTGAGTGGTAAGGCACATGGTGACTGTACTCTTTGTGTGCTCTTTATAGAAAACAGAATTTCTAACCTATTCTGAACACTGTCCCCTCTTGACATCCCCAGACAAAATAAAGACAAGACCTGGGTGAGCTGATTCACCCCAGCCTGCTAAAACATGTTTGGTTTTACCCACGCTGTTTAGAAGAAACCAAAATTGTCTTCCTCACAAGACGTGCAGGGCCCACAATGCATCAATGGCCGTCATGACTCTGCAGGATCTGCAAACTCAGCCATTCTCTTGAAAAGCTTCCCTGATCTGTTCCACAGCTAAAGGAAAATGCAAGGGTAGACTATATAAACATAGGAAGAACGGCTGCAGGATTTGGGTTTGGCTAGTCTAAAGAAAAGAAGAAATGGGGGAGACATGATAGCAGCCTTCCAGTATTTGAGGGGCTGCCACAAAGAAGAGGGGGTCACATTGGTTCACCAAAGCACCAGAAGGCAAGACAGAAACAATGGTTGGAAACTGACCAGAGAGAGAAGCAACCTGGAATTAAGGAGAAACTTCTTAACAGTGAGGACAATTAACCAGTGGAATTGCTTGCCTTCAGATATCGTGGGTGTTCCCTCACTGGAGGTTTTTAAGGAAGAGACTGGACGGCTACTTGTCTGAAATGGTATAGGTTCTCCTGCTTGAGCATGGGGCTGGACTAGAAGACCTTCAAGGTCCCTTCCAGCTTTTATTCTGTTCTGTTCCATTCCTTATTCTATTCTATTCTATATTCTATATTCTATATTCTATTCTATTTTCTATATTCTATTCTATTCTTTTTTTTTAATGGGAAGACTAAAACTTGTCTGGCGTGGTTCATCTACAGGTGACATCCTTGGCATTCCTTGGCTAACCTCTTCCTGGTCAGTTCTCTGCTAGCCTGGTCTGGGAGCAGAAGTGTGTGAAGGCTCATTCTTCACGCCTGCCTCGGGGTCTTGCCTGCATTCAGAAGGGCTGGGTCACTTGATAAATGACTTCTTTATGGCGGTGGATAAGCATCTCCCCACCCTTTCTTTGAACTCCGGCCAAGACCACCCTTCCACCTCTTCCCGGTGACTTTTTGGCAGAGTTTATGATGTCAGTTTTTCCAGGGTCTCTTCTCTGTCTTTCTTCTCAGAGTCATTCCTCTTTCTTAAGAGGCGCTGAAGACGGCTTTACGTGTTGGAGCAGATGATTGGAGAGCAGCGTTTACATTTTTTTTTGAAAGAAAGATTGATGGGAATGGAGTTGTCAGGGTCTTTTATGGCTACTCACTGGGGAAATCACTCCATGCATGCTTCAAAGTCATTCCCTTTATCACTTATTTCAGGTAACAAACCCCTCTTTGGCTCCACGGTGACAATTTCTTAGAAGGCCCAACCTGCTTAGTAGCATCCATTCACAAATATTAAAAAAAACTAGAACACAGGAAGCTTGCTCTCTCCTTAAACCTTGAAGGAGGATGGGGTGACCCGAAAGCAACACGTTCCTTTCCAGAGAAGAATGAATTGCTTCTCCAAAACCGCCTCCTCCTTCTTCTCTTTCTTCGGGTGCTTTAATCCTGATTTTCTCTGCCGCTTACTTTCTCAGCATTGACGGGAGCCCGTGATCGCAGATCAATTGACGATTTCATAAAACAAAATGAATGGCTGTCAACTTTTTAATCAGTGCAATGCAGTGAGTCTCCCTCGACCTTCACCCTTCACACGCTGAAAAGATGAATGAAATATCTCCCTTCTCCGTTGGTGTGTTTCCTTCCCTGTCTCCACCTTTCCCCTTCCTTATTGCCTCTCTCTCCTAGCCCAGCTGCAGGTAGATCGGGCTACACTAGACAAAGATATAAATAAGGTAGGCCATTTACCGTTTCGTCAATACACGAAATGTATTGCCTAAGCAATACAGGGAGGAAGGGCTCTGTAGGACTTGAAGGACTCAGGACAGATTTGAATTTGGAGAGGAAGGAGAAAAGAATTCTAGCCAACAAGGTTGAGGTTTTCTTTGGCCACCTTCATCCAGGACTCCTTGACAGGACAGGAAGACTTGAAGACCTCCAAGGTCTTCTAGAAGGCCTAGTCTTCAAGAAGACTAGAGGGATTAGAGGACCTCCAAGGTCCCTTCCAGCTCTGTTCTGATTGAATCAAAATGAACGGAAGGAGTGTGTTCTGCTATAATAAGTTGGGATCCCTTCTTCTTACTCCCCAAAACTCATTTCAATCTGTTAACCAATCAAGGTCATCCAGGCAAGAAGCCCAATAACGAAGACTGACTCTATCTTCCTTGTAAGGCAGTCTTAACAGGATCTTACAAGTCTTTCCTTTCCCTGTCCAGAAAACATGGAGGACCCCTTCTGAATTGTTTCCCACAATTTTGTTTTACCCTCTGTGGATGAAGATGTCCTTTAGGTGTCAGCTGTCCAGCATGTGTCTTTTTCTCTTGTCTCCTAAGGTCGTTCCCACAGACCATGACACCATCTAGGCTCTCTTGAAGGAGACTCCATTCCAGACAACCTAACCTAGTGAAATATCCCATGCACCCTGCAATTACAGGAATTTATTGCGCAGTGCAAGAGATCCAAAAGGAACAGCCATGATTCTTGGGACATTGACCCTTGTAGGTCCATGGGGTAAAAGGCCATTCAGTTGTGCACCTTCCATACACAAATCAGTGCCTCTTAGATTCAGTGCCCAAGCAGGCAAGAAGAAAGCTTTGCTGTAGGCAGAAATCTAAGAGTGATGGATCTGTCTAGCTCTCCTCCAGAGAGAGCAAGGATCTTGTTCATTCCCTCCCTCTCTCTCTCTCTCTTTCACTCTCTCATTCTCCCTGCTTCATTTAAATGGGATGAGGAAGACACATTGGCCGTATCAGAAAGCCCTCCAGGCAGAAGCAATATATTAAGTAGAGGTTACTATGGGGTCAACCAACACCTGTTCTCCAAAGAGCCTCTGGCTGCCTTTGTAATAGTGAAGAATTCATTTTAATGGGGTAGGACCTAGGAGGAGAGGCTTCAGCAAGCATTTTGCTTTTTCCCCTGTCACAATTACAGTTCTTTAAAATGAGACAACTCCTCCTTTGGGGCCAAAGGAAGGATGGAAGATTTTCAGAAGCTGGTTGGAAGATCTTCAGAAGATGTTTGGAAGATCTTCAGAAGATGTTTGGAAGATCTTCAGAAGATGTTTGGAAGATCTTCAGAAGGTGCTTGGAAGATCTTCAGAAGATCTTGTTTGGGCCAACATTCTAGGAGATTTCCATTCATTCTAGGAGATCTTTCCCTCTCCTTTTCTCTCTCCCTCCCTCCCCCTCTCTCTCCTTCCTTCTCTCCTCTCCCTCTCTTTTCCCCCTGTTCATCTCAAGTCAGGCCAAGCCCCAAGCTGATGTCCTCAAGTTATAAAAGCAAAAGTATGCCTAGATGTAGACTTGACTGTGAGTGTCTCTCTGTTGCCTCTTCTACAAAAGAAGGTAATATCTACTGTATTATGCCCATTTTGGAAGATTAGTGGACTCTAGGTTGAGTAAGATGGAGTAGAAAGTGGCCTAAAGGACATGCATTCCAGATACCCTTAGCCTTCTGGGTTTCAATTCCCAGTCATCATCAGTCATTAGGGCCACATAATGGCTTCTTTCCAACGCCAACAAAAATCAAGTCCTCATCTTTGTGGCTGCAAATAAAGTACTAAAAATGAGCCGTGGTTGCAGAAGTAGCACCATGAGATGGTTTGTGATGGTCCACAAGCAGAATAGCATGATTTTAAAGGCTGAAGAAGTGGGCCTCTGTCAGGTTCCAGACAGAAAGGCATGCTGAAGTTCTCCCAAGTAGTTTCCTTCATTATTTCTCATCTCTAGACAGAATCTTGCCAAACTGAAGTAGACGACTTGCACCTTTTAACATACACTATGGGAACCATTAAGGAGGGGCCATCTTAACTTTTTTCCTCCCAACCAAACTACAGAAAGTTTGCTGTCTCTTGGTCCTCTGGAATGCAGCCTCTCCCTCCTGGGAATCCAGACTACATTCCACTACAGCCTCTAAGCACCCACTCAGCAGAGGGATTTACTTCTCAGCCAATGTTCAGTTGTCTCCATGAGCGTTTGAGAACCACCTTCCAAAAGGTAAACAGATGACACATAAGCTTTTTTTTTTTTTTAAAGCTGTCCATCTCACCCAAAGCTCAGCAGTGAGTGGCCAATGAATCATGGCAGGATCTTAAAATAAAGAAGCATTTGAGAAGGCGGTGCCCATATTCTGGTAAATGCAATTTCCCTGCCTTAATGAAATGCTAATTGCTAAGAAAATTCAGAAGCCTCTTCGGGAACATTCTAATTAAATTTCCCACTTTCCCTCCACCCTACCAAGACTTTCATGACCCTGGGAAAAAAAAGAGAGAGAGAAAGAAACATTCTTGGAACTAAGGTGTGTTGGAATATATCCCATTTCTCGTCTTCTCTAGGAGGAATTCTGTGATTGGAAGAATTCCCCGTTACCAAATTAACACAGAGCAGGGATAATATGTAGCCAAAAGCAAAAAATAAAAAATAAAAAAAATAAAAATTGATGGGCCCAGAGCTATCTACTGGCAATTAAAACACATGGGTTGTAAGAGCCATAAACAAACAACTATCATTAAAATATCCTCATAATCATAAACAGCAATATTAAAAAAAGTGGGGGGAGGAATCAGATGATCACCGAGAGAAAGGAGAGGGGGGATCAGCTCTAAACTAACTACAACTTTACTGGTAGATTTTATGAAGTGAGATACCCTGACCCAGCTAGGACTTCCCATCTCTTTCTTGAGAATTATTCTTACAGGAAAAATGGGAGATTATTTTTTTTTGCCCACATTTGATCTCAAATGTTCTGGAGAACTACAGCCAGATGTCATCACCAAAGTCATGATGCCAAGTTTCTCAGTCCTATAGCCCCAGGTTGTAGAATTGGAAGAAGAGGCTGGATGTTCACCTGTCTGAGATGATATAGGTTCTCCTGCTTGAGCAGGGAGCTGGACTAGAAGACCTCCAAGGTCCCTTCCAGCTCCTATTCTATTCTATTCTATTCTATTCTATTCTATTCTATTCTATTCTATTCTATTCTATTCTATATCTTCTCTTCTCTTCTCTTCTGTTCCATTGAATAGAATAGAATAGAATAGAATAGAACAGAACAGAACAGAACAGAACAGAACAGAACAGAACAGAACAGAACAGAATAGAATAGAATAGAATAGAATAGAGAATGGAATGGAATGGAATGGAATAGAATAGAAAATGGAATGGAATGGAATGGAATAGGATAGGATAGAATAGAATAGAATATAGAATATAGAATAGAATAGAATAGAATAGAATAGAATAGAATAGAATAGAATAGAATAGAATATGGAATGGAATATAATATAGACTAGAGTGGACTGGACTGGACTGGACTGGACTGGACTAGAATAGAATAGAATAGAATAGAATAGAATAGAATAGAATAGAATATGGAATGGAGAATAGAATAGAATAGAATAGAATAGAATAGAATAAAGATTAGAATAGAGTAGAGTAGAGTAGAGTAGAGTAGAGTAGAGTAGAGTAGAGTAGAATAGAATGGAGCACATGGTGTTACTTCCTCTCTTTAAGAATGTCTCCCTTACATATATGCCTCTACCTTACAAATTTTTCCTTCTTTTTTTTTTCCAACTCTCCCCCAATGGACATTTTGTCCTTCAAGGTTTTGCTTTGCCTGGTTCATCAGATGAGATATAGAGCATTGGGGAAGCCCTTCAGCTTGAATCTTGCGATGGCCATCAAAAACCAGAGAAGGTCAAGGAAAGGTCTAAGCTTCTCAGGAGAGCAATGGCAAAACAGAGCTGTTCCAGTCATAGCCAGCACTGTCAGCACCATCTTTTGGAAAAGGTAGTATGTCAGCTTGAGCCATTAAATGCCTCTCCAAATTGCCTGTCCTGCTGACTATAATTGCCTTAATTAAAACCCACCTCGGTCTCTTGGATGCAAAAGGTTTGCATAATTATGGAGTTTGTTTTAACGAGCTGGCGAGCTGAAGAACTGGACCATCCTCTGGTCCTTTCCGTGTAGATGTCCCCAATTAGCCAGAGGAGAGAGAGACTGGGACTTCCCCACCTCACGGAGGCTGAGCTAACATCTGGAAAGTCATTTGGGGAAATAATAACAAGGACGTTGGAAGAGCCGGGGTGGCGCGGTGGTTAGAATGCTGTACTGCAGGCTAATTCTGCTTGACTGCCGATTGCCAGCAGTTTAGCAGTTCGAGTCTCGCCAGCCAGCGGTGGGATGCAAATATGTGAACAACCGGTTGTCTGTGTGGATGCCACTTCCAGAAGTCCATTCTGGGCCTGGGCCACAGACTGGTGCGAACTGGCTGAATCCCACCACAGTTACCGGCTCAAGGTTGACTCAGCCTTCCATCCTGCCGAGGTCGGTAAAATGAAGAGCCCGATTCCTTTAAGCATCCTGCGATTTCCTTAACCGCTGTTGCCAGAAAAGCCGTGAAGGTGGGGCAAAACTCCACAAATGCCTCGCTTAGCGTCATAAATTTGGGGCTGGCCTGTATTTGGGGGAGAGTAAGTCAAGCTTCCAGATACCTTGAGAAGAAACAACTCACTTTCAGTCAGGGAAGCAACCTATGGTAGACCCAGAAGACAGAGCGCTGGCTTCTAATAAAGATGACTTGAAACTGAGATGTTGGGTCAGTCTTACGATGATTATAATTCTGACTACTCAAGAAAGCGGTCCTCGGAAAAGAATGATGCAGGTCAATAAGGATTTGTCCAGTTTGCTGTCTTCGCAGAATTGCAAGCCAAGGCATCTGGTTGAGGCTCATGACTTGCAAACTTGGCACTTTCTGTCACCTTGCTCCCTGATAGAAAACCCTGACCATCCTTCTCCTTCCATCCCTCCTTCCCTCTCTCTCCCTTTCCCTCTCCCTCTCCCTCTCCCTCTCCCTCTCCCTCTCCCTCCCTCTCTCTCTCTCTCTCTCTCTCTCTCTCTCTCACACACACACACACACACACACACACACACACTCCTCCATCTGCAAAGTTTAGATACCGGGGCTTCACCTCATTCCCGCTGCCTTGAAAATTACCTTATTAGGTTTTTAAATAAATTGACATTGGCCGGAATATGTAAAGAGCTGCATTTCCCCCACCCCCACCCCCTTCCTTACACAGAAGCAATTTTGGCTAGGTTGTTGCGTTGGTTGACTCTGTGTATATTTTAAATTAAATATCCTGGCCTGGGGGAGATGGGCAAATGGTCTCCGATTTCCAATCAGCCCTGCTTTTCCTTATTTGAAATGAAGTTTATACACTGGTGGCTTGACTGGATCTGATCCCAGTGCTAATAATTTGGCATTTGAGGGTGGATTCTAAATCACAAATTGTCATGAAGGCTGAGGACTTTGTGGGGAAGGGAGATAAAGAAGGCATTTCTGAACTCCGGTTATTATTCTCGCAAAACTGTGGTTTGGTGGTACTGCCAGATCTGGTTCCTTCGGTCTTCCTGTCTTCCAGCTCTTTCATCATCCATCATTTGAAGAAACATCAGTTATGTCCTAGCCCAACAAAAGACTCAAGTTTGGGGTCGGTGGGACAGGGGAGGGCTTAGAAACCAAAGAATTCATTTGCCAAGGTCTAGGCTAAAGGGTTGGGTCCATATAAGGGTGGGACCTCCTGCCTCAGAGTCAACTTTATGAAGGGTTAAGAAGGATTTTATTCTCCCTGTGAATGACTGCAACTTCTAAGTAGAAGTAGATGGATAGGGAGAGAGTAAGGCTTGAAGCCTTTTGTCTAAAAATCTTCATTTGGGAATAACCTAATACTGTAGGTTGGGTGCTACTTGGCCAACTATCTTGACTCTTAGAGGCCACGTAGTTCTTCTCCATGAAAATCTGCCCCCCGATCTGGACTTTCGGGTCTTCCAAAGGTGTAACCATCAGCACTGTAGCTGAATCCATGCACCTTGCTGCCAGTTGTCTTCTTCTCCTTTTTCCTTCCATCTTGCCCAGGTTGGTCTTCACATTATATGTCCAAAGTAGGAGTGTGCATGCTGTTGAATTTTTTTTTCCTCCTGATGCTTTATAAAAAATACACAGGGGATAAGGAAGTGTAGACCTCAGAGGTCCCCGACTTCATGTCACCCCCAAGCCTTCAGTGGAGGTCCCCAAACTTCTTCCAAAACTGTTTTGGAAGTGCAAACTTCAAACTGATGGAAGGGAGAAAAGGTCAAGAGCTTGCTGAGTGACTGTATTGATTCTAATGAAGCGGTTAAGGTTTTTAAATAATTTTCTATTTAAATTAAACATTGGTTTTACTCAAGGCCCTATGAACCATGGGGATTGCAAGTCTCCAAAGGCTGTCAAAACAACCCAGTGCAGCCTTCAACCTAAAATAAGTGTTATCCCTGTTACACAAAGAATTGCATTCAGGGGTTTTGCCAGTAAAAAAAAAAAAAACAATTGGGCTTGGTTAACTTTCAAACATATTAATTCAACGGAATTTCCTTTCCTTTCCAAAAAAAAGGGGGATATCGGTCAATCACTGATTTGAAACATCAACCGGAAGATGAAATTTAGGTTCAGTCTGTTCCAAACTCTTTTCAACTTTCTTCCCTTTGGATTGCATAAATCTCATCCAATAGAGAATTATTGCTAACATAACTCTGCAAAATACGGTCTGAAGCTTTGAAATGGCTCAGTAAACTTTACAACTCGCCGTATACGCGTTTAATGTTAATACTAGCCAATATTTTGTGGACGGCACAATCACCAAAGCCTAACTACATTTTGTTATAATTCTTTTATCCTTCTCACCCTCCCTTCCTCTTTGGGGCTGTCAATTCATTTATCCCTGACTTTGCAGACTTTCCAGGGATATTTATAGCTCTCTGTCTTTATAACTAGCAAGAGTTGGTAGAATCAGGCAGTTTATTGGAAAGTCTGTTCCCCCACCTTCTAATGGTTTTAATTGAAATCTTCCGAAAGTGATCTACGACGCCTACTGACCTGTGGCACATTATTGTTAACACTGTGCCCATGAACCATCTTCCAATTTCCTAAAAAGTTTTCCTCCTTGACCCACCCAGCAGCTTTTGAATTTTCACTCTTTCCCAGAATGTTTTAGGATTCCTTCGGGAGTTTCTTGAGAATTTTATTCCATCGCGTGGTAGCAAAGATGACTGCTGATCTTCTTCTTCTCCTGTTATGCGTCACCCCGTCACTCTGCAGAAAATCTGGATAGCACTCCTTTGCCAAGTGCAAAAAGGTTTTTTTTTTTAAAAAAAAAAGTGGCTGACATGTGGACAAGCAGAATAGGCTGGGTCCTCTGGAGAGATTCCTGTGCGGCAATAAACAAGCAACTCGGATATATCACTTGGTCATCTTGTCTTTGAGCGTCGGCTGAGTGCAGCCTCATCTTCAACATCAGGAGCAAAGAAGTTTCTTCTGTTTCTCAAATGCCCCACAGCCGCACAGATATATAGTTTTGTTGTTGTTGTTGACTCACTAAATTGTGTCTGACTCTCTGACCACCACACCAGGCCCCCCTGTCCTCCACTGTCTTGTCAACATCCAGCTCAAGAATCCAAATAAAACTCCAGGTTCATTCCGTTTCCGAAATCTTACTGTTTATTGAATACACTGCATGGTTATGTCGAAGTAAAACTAACTCTGAAGTTCCAACACCAATTCATAGACTGAAACAATATTTTTTTTCCAGCCAAATCCCCAACTTTTATAAAGGTAAAAGTTTCCCCTGTCCAGTCCTGTCCGATTCTAGGGGGTGTTGCCCATTTCCATTTCCTAGCCGAGGAAGCCAACATTATCCAGAGATACTTCTATGGTCATGTAGCCGGCGTGACTATACACCAAGGTGCACAGAATGCTGTTACTTTCCCATCAACGTGGTACCTATTTATCTACTTGCGTTTGCATGATTTCGAACTACTGTCTTGGCAGGAGCTGGAGCGAGGACGGGAGCTCAACCCATCACTCAGTGGTTGGGTCTCAAACTGCCAACCTTCCGGTGAACAAGTCCCGTCTCTTAATCGCTATTGTGCAAAAGTCAGTCCTGACCTGATCTAACCCCAACACTAGTCCCCCTGTTTGCTCCCCAGCTCTTTCTCTTTTTGTTTCCCCCTTGCCTTTGCATTTAGGAAAACTCTGGAGACATCTTAGATTGTCTAAAGGTTAAGCGCAGCCTAGGAGGTGTTCACACTTAAATGCCGCCTCATTGTTCACACTTTCAGGAGATCAAAGGCTGTCTCCACCACAGAAGGTCTAATTTGTCCCTTCATTCCCCAGCTCTCCTCTCCCAGATGGTACCAGGGATACGCCTCGATTCTAAGGCCAGCAGCAGTGATAATGAGAGCTCTTTCAAGAAGGATGAGTCACCAAAAGCATGACTTTCCTTTTCGTGAATCAACCCTCAATTTTTTCTCACCATGATCTGTTCTCCTCCCCCCCAAAGCAGATTTTATTTGATTTTATTATTTTGCTGGAGGAACATTGCTGAAGATAAATGAGACTTTTATTACCCTTGGCAATCGTCTTGCATTGCTCCGTTGGCAACTGAACGACAGCTTCGGTGGGGGCAAGGTTGTTTTGGCTACAAGAGCATTGGCACTCCACAAGTTGGCTGCTGATTAGCCAGGGAGAGAGAGAGTCAACGACGCCTGGAGAATGACAACACCCGGAAACCAAACCCAGTTTAGTACCGGTTAGTTCTTGGAGATGAGATCACCAGGGAGATCCAAAACTGTGGAGAGACCGGGAAGTTGAAAGACATCCCAGAAAGAAAGGAAGAAAAAAAGGCGATGTCAAACCGTTTCTGCAATGCTGCTGAGAAAACGACAGGAGGGTCTTCATGAACTCATCAAACTAGCCTCAAAAGACTTGCTGAAGGGCTTTGCATCTTATCTTCCTCTGAGATTTGATACAGCCTTGTTTGACAGGTGGAACAATAAATCCTTCCCCTTCTCTTTTCTGCCTTTTCCTTTTCTGATCATTATCTATCTTCTGCTTCTCCTCATCATCATCTATCTTCTCCTCTTTCTCCTCCCCTCCTTCTCCTCCTTTCCTTCTCCTATCCTATCTATCTTCTCCTCTCTCTCCTCCTCCTCCTCCTCCTTCTTTCCTTCTCCTATCTCCTATCTTCTCCCTCTGACTCTCCTTCTTCTCCTCCTTCTCGTCTATCTTCTCTTCCTTCTCCTCCTCCTCATCTATCTTCTCCTCTTTCTCTACTCCTTTCCTTCTCCTATCCTATCTATCTTCTCCTCCTTCTCCTTCTCTCCTTCTCCTCCTCCATCTCATCTATCTTCTCCCCTTCTCCTCTCCTCCTCCTTCTTTCCTTCTCCTATCTCCTATCTATCTTCTCCCTCTCCTCCTCCTCCTCCTCCTCCTTCTCATCTATCTTCTCCTCTTTCTCCTCCTCTGCTTCTACTTCTTTCCTTATATCTATATTTTCCTTCTCTCCTTCTCCTTCTCCTCCTTATCTATTTTCTCCTCCTTATGTATCTTCTCCTTCTCCTCGTCCCTTCTCTTCCTCCTTCTTCTCTGATGGACTCTTTCTTTCCATTGAAACAATCAATGCAGAAACAAAACCCAAAAAGAACTTAAATCATGACCAAGATCAATATTCTTCTTTTATAAATTTATGGGGGGTCAGTGAAAACGTGAAGACTTCCATCTGTCCACTGCTCTCCACACTTTAAACAGATCAGCTAAGACACTTCTTCTCAGCGAGTGTTCGTGTGTGTGTCTGTGTATACAGACACACACACACACACACACATATACGTATGTATCAGTAGGAGGGTAATTTACTTGTTTTTACTCTGTCTCTGGTCCCTCCGTATTTATTTTTGTTTTTTGAGAAGGTGTCCTTGGCTTCAGCATTGTACAGACAGAAGGAAGGGATGGAATCAAATAAACAGCACAAAGTAAATGTCAAGGAAATTCTGAATAACTCCTGAGCAGAAATTCTAAGAGTTGTTCCACCGATTAGCTACTTTGCTACTTCTATAATGTCATTTAATCTTTTCGCATCGGGAGCAGGGCAGAATCTTTTTGAGTTTCTATGCAAGAAGAGCTCCTTCGGGGCCACGCCACAAGAAGCCCCATGTCTCCATCAGCCAATCAAATCTGGTTGTTCTCTTTCTGAACACTTCAAGTCCGTGTTGGAAGGTCTTTGTTGAAGGCCATAAGCAATACAACTCTAGAGGAGTCACCTCTTAGGTCCCATGGCAAAGGGGGAATCAAAAGCCAGGCAGCATTCTCCAGCTCCCCGAAAAGTAAATCTTCTATCATCGTAAAATAAGCATGGATCCATCTACCATAAAATATACATAAAAATGTTTAAACGCATTAATTATTAAGCCAATATTGATTCATATTAGATGAAATCTAAAGGGAAACAAGGGGAAGGTGTGGATCCGAAGTTGTTTAATGTATTTAATACCATCCGCGCTGTTGCTTTGTATCGATGTTCGTCAAATCAAAATCACCAATAATCGTAAACATGACAGAATGTATTTATGGCCTTCAGGCAATGAATACAGAGGCAGCACAGATGTAGGCGGAGGGAGGAAAGGAAAAAAAGGGAGGGAGGGAGGGAGGGAGGGAGGGAAGGCAGGCGGGAAGGAAGGAAGGAAGGAAAGAAGGGAGGGAGGGAGAGGGAGAGAGGGAGGGAGGGAGGAAGGGAGGGAGGGAAGGAGGGAGGAAGGAAGAGGGAGGAGGGAAGGCAAGCAGGCAGGCAGGCAGGAAGGAAGGAAAGAAGGGATGGGGGAGAAAGAGAGGGAGGGAGGGAAGGGAAGGCAGGCAGGAAAGAAGGAAAGGAGGAAGGGAGAGCGGGAGGAAGGAAGGGAGAGAGGGAGGGAGGGAAGGCGGGCAGGCAGGAAGGAAGGAAAGAAATAAGGGAGGGAGAGAGGGAGGGAAGGAGGGAGGAAGGGAGAGAGGGAGGGAGGGGAGGAAAGAAAGTATACATTTGTGTAAGAGATTTTCCATGTAATGTAAGATTTAGAAGTGTACTTTACATGAGACTTGAGCAGTAAGACATATTTACAGGACTTTCCAAATGTCTCTCTCACTTACTTATGCATATGTCACAATAGTCATTAAAGCTCAGCAAACAAATGGGAGCTAATAATCAGCCTATAGCTGCTGAATAATTCCATATTTGTACTCCCTCCCTTGGCAGCGTTGGGAAGATCTGTGCTCACTTCCTGGACTTGCATGTCAACAAGGAACTTTCTCCTTAATTCTGGGTTGCTTCTCTCTTTGATCAGTTTCCGACCATTGTTTCTTGTCCTATGTCCTATGTCAAATACCTATGGCTCTTACCTTTCCTCCCGTTCCAATCCAGGTTAGGCAGCAATTACATTTTTGTTAAAGAGAGAAAGAGAGAGAGAGAGAGAGAGAGAGAGAGAGAGAGAGAGAGATCATGCTGTGTAAACATATTTAAGCATCTAACACTCCGAAGGCATTTTTACAGGAACCATCTAATTCTCCCAACATTTTTCTTTTGTTTTTGCCTTCTTCTATGGTCGAGCAACTTCAACTTTGAGGATATAACTGCAACTCACTCCAAAAACTCACCAACATCTACCGTAGGACTGCAAGGAATTCTGAAGCAAAACAGGTTCCTGATGATCAAATCCATCCATCACTTGGATGTGCAGCGTCCTTGCTCTTTGGCTTCCCGGGAGAACAAAATGGATGCCCCCGATAATGTTCCTTATATATATAGAACCATCCAGAAAAAAAACACTGTCAAAGCCACAGAAGGACACCGATTCCCGAGGATTTTAGGAGAAATCCTTTTGCCAAAGGATCCATTTCTCCACAACTCTTCTGTGCAGGCAGACGTCTCTGGAGCTGACAGTTTTATTGCTCTTCATTTTTCAAAAGGCTGTGGCTCCTGGGTCTGATTTGGAGATATGACAAGGGAGCCTCAACTTCGAGGCTGAGTTATTAGGGCTTTTGAACTCTTCCCAACCCAGAATGAGAAAGATGGCAATGAAGAGAATGAGGATTTTGGATGGTCAAAATATATCAGGGCAATACCACCTCGGGGTGCACCAAGAAATCAGGCATGCCTACCTAATTCGTAAAAATGTAGATATTAGAGATATTTATAATAGAAGAGAATCTCTGCAGTGCAGGGGTGAACTGGGGACTCCTTGGTGCTCTCCGAGCTTGGTTGTTTGCTTTTTGCAGGTGTTTCATTACCCAACTAGAGAGTATCTTCAGTGCTAGAAGGGAGTGGGGTTTGCAGGGAGGAGGAGGAGGAGGAGGAGGAGGAGGAGGAGGAGGAGGACTGGGGGTCCTTAGTGGTCTCTGAGTTTGGTGATTTTCTTGCAGACGTTTTATTACCCAACTAGGGAACATCATCAGTGCTAGAAGGGAGTGGGGTTTGCAGAGAGGAGGAGGAGGAGGAGGAGGAGGAGGAGGAGGAAAAGGAGGAAAAGGAGGAGGAGGAGGAGGAGGAGGAGGAGAAGAAGAGGAAGAGGAAGAGGAAGAGGAAGAGGAAGAGGAAGAAGAAGAAGAAGAAGAAGAAGAAGAAGAAGAAGAAGAAGAAGAAGAAGAAGAAGAAGAAGAAGAAGAAGAAGAAGAAGAAGAAGAAGAAGAAGAAGAAGAAGAAGAAGAAGAAGAAGAAGAAGAAGAAGAAGAAGAAGAAGAAGAAGAAGAAGAAGAAG
>NW_015386564.1:357663-376542 GCF_001527695.2 Protobothrops mucrosquamatus | reverse complement strand
TCTTCCAAGGGAGTCCAAAAATGTTCACTAAATAGTTAACAGACTTTTTTTAGGAGATGGGGGAGTAAACATATCTTTAAAAGCAGTTTTTCAAGGACTTTCTCTTCTGCTGCCACCCCATTTAGTTTTTGTACTGCTTCCTTTTTCAATTATTCTGTTGTTAGGTCCATTTGCTTTTTTTAATTAGTTTTGTTGTGGCATTACAAAAGTATTTTATCAAGGGGGAAAAAAACCCCTCATTTCTGGTCAGGGAAGATTAGATCCAACCTTGTGTTCAAAGGTTAGAGATTGAGGAGATTCGTAGGGCCAAAGACTGGCCTCCATGAATGTCCTTTTGGCATTTTATCATATTTAAAATATGGAAGACCTTGTCCTCTGCATGGCTCCCCTTCTGCTTACTTCCCAGCGGTACGATAATGAAAAGATCAAATGAAGAGAAGGACGAGGGGGGACATGATAGCCGTGTTCCAATATCTCAGGGGTTGCCCCAAAGAAGAGGGAGTCAAGCTATTCTCCAAAGCACCTGAAGGCAGGACAACGGATAGAAACTAATCCAGGAGAGAAGCAACCTAGAACTAAGGAGAAACTTCCTGACAGTGAGAACAATTAACCAGTGGAACGACTTGCCTCCAGAAGTTGTGGGTGCTCCAATACTGGAGGTTTTTAAGAAGAGATTAAATGAACAATTTGTCTGAAATGGTATAGGGTCTCCTGCTTGGACTAGATGACCTCCAAGGTCCCTTCCAACTCTGTTATTCTATTAATTAACCAGTGGAACGGCATGCCTCCAGAAGTTGTGGGTGCTCCATCCCTGGAAGTTTTTAAGAAAAGACTGGACAGCGCTTTGTCTGAAATGGTCTAAGGTCTCATTCTGGACAAGCGGATGTCCCATCTCTTCTTAAAGGCCTCCTGTGATGGAGTACACACAACTTCCGAAGGCAAGGCCTTTCATTGATTAATGATTCTCGTCGTCAGGAGATCCCTCCTTAATTCTAAGTTGCGTCTCTCCTTGATCAGCTTCCATCCGTCGCAGGGGGTTCGACTAGATCAGGGGTAGGCAACCTGGGCTCTTTTATGACTTGTGGACTTCAACTCCCAGAATTCCTGAGCCAGCCATGGTTCAACTTGGAAGCCTCTCCCTTTCCCCTCAGCGTGGCTGGCTCAGGAATTCTGGGAGTTGAAGTCCACGAGTCATAAAAGAGCCCAGGTTGCCTACCCCTGGACTAGAAGATCTCCAAAGTCCCTTCCAACTCTTTTATTTGGTATTCTGCACATCTGCGTGTCTGTTCAACGTGTCGAAGAGTCACCTCACCCATCTTTGGGTTGAAAGGAGGAGCCAATAAAGGGTAGTTTGGAGCAATGTGGCTGTCACTCTCACTCCTGGCTGGAAGGGGGAACAAGATCCTCTGGGGGGGGGAGCAGATTTATTCTTGGAAGATGTGATGAGGCTCCTGAACGGCTGCCATCCAATCTTGATAATCACCAGGAGGAGGCAGACAGGCAGACTGAAACAACGCCTGATTAGTCCCCCCACCTGGTAAATGTAAAAACCTCAACGTCTCCCCATGTACTGCTTGAGCTGCTTCCCTCATTATTTCCCGAGACCTGCAGCAGGCTGAGAGGGAGAGAGGGAGACACTTGGCTCATCAGATCAAACCCAATGATTTGGAGAAGGGAGGGGATTTGACGGGAATGTTTTCTGGAATGCCACCGTGACTCCAGGTGGTGGCTTCTAAGGGGGGTTTATGCTGAATTTGCAGAAGGGAGGGAAGGTCCAGAAACTGGACATGTAGGAATGCCTCCTTCCTAGTCCAGTTTTATGCTGAATTTGCAGAAGGAAGGGAAGGGAAGAGAAGAGAAGAGAAGAGAAGAGAAGGGAAGGGAAGGGAAGGGAAGGGAAGAGAAGAGAAGAGAAGAGAAGAGAAGAGAAGAGAAGAGAAGAGAAGAGAAGAGAAGAGAAGAGAAGAGAAGAGAAGAGAAGAGAAGAGAAGAGAAGGTCCAGGAACTAGACATGTAGGAATATCTCCTTCCTAGTCCAGTTTTATGCTGAATTTGCAGAAAGAAGATCCAAGAACTGGACATTTAGGAATGTCTCCTTCTTATTTCAATTTCCTGGGTGGAGGAAGGGAAGGGAAGGGAAGGGAAGGGAAGGGAGGAAGGAAGGAAGGAAGGAAGGAAGGAAGGAAGGAAGGAAGGAAGGAAGGAAGGAAGGAAGGAAGGAAGGAAGGAAGGAAGGAAGGAAGGAAGGAAGGAAGGATAAAGTGGGAGCACTTTCAGGACCTATTGGAAAAATTAGGAGAATTTTTTTTAAAAATCCATCCCCCCACACTCCAGAGACAGGATGGAGGATTTCAAGAGCTCCTTTCTGCAGCGTGCTTCATATCTCCTTGTGGAGTGTAATGCCTTCAGCTCTTCATTTCCTTCCCCCCTTTTCTTTTTTTCTTCTTCTTCTTCCCCACCCTCATTCAAAACCACCCAGAGCAGGAGGCAGGCCTGTCTAATGCATACATTGGCATAAGGGAAAGCATTCGAAAAATATCACGTTCGTGGACACTCAAATGACTGCCTGATCAGGCTATTTGCACTGGGAAGATTTAATCAGCTTGCTAAGAGCTTTTCGCTCAGCACCCAGTTCCCACCGCCACCTTGTTTCAAGGGCAACGAAGCTAATGAAGGAAGATTGAACCTTGCTCACAAAATGAACGGAGGAGGGAAGGCGAGGGACCACAGTTGCCCTTGCGTGATTCAATTACTTGGGAGATGCTTCATTATTCCGGTGAGCTTCGGAGCAAAGCATCCATGTTGGGTGGGTGTCATCATCGTCAGTGATACGGCTGAACCTCAGGCAGGTCAACATCCGCCTGGGAAGGCCCACGGAGAAGCAGAAGCCTTGAAGGAGCTCATGCACTAGACTAGAGTCAGGGGAAGAGGGAAAAAACGAAAACACCCTAGAGTTGCAGTCGACGTTACTTAGAGCGCCCCTCAATTTTATAAACCAAGGAAAAGTTTAAGTATCAAACTCCTGTGTTACCAGGACATGGATGCTGATGGAAAATTGGCTGTGTGCAACAGATGTCATTCGTTTGCCGGGCATGAAAATAGAAAAGGGGCATTCACTTAATGGAATTACAGAATAACCGAGTTGGAAGGGACCCTGGAGGTCTTCTAGTCCTGCTTGTGCAGGAAACCCTATACCATTTCAGGTATCCTATCCTATCCTACCTTATCTTACCTTACTTACCTTATCCTATCCTATCCTATCTTACTCTACTTTACCTTACCTTATCCTACTCTACCCTACCCTACCCTATCCTATCCTATCCTACCTTATCTTACCTTACTTACCTTATCCTATCCTATCCTATCTTACCCTGCTTTACCTTATCTTACCTTACTTACCTTATCCTATCCTATCATATGTTACCCTACTTTACCTTACCCTACTGTACCTTACCCTACCCTACGCTACCCTACCCTATCTTACCCTATCCTATCCTATCCTATCCTATCCTATCCTATCCTATGTTACTTACCTTATCCTACCCTACCCTACCCTACCCTGCCCTACCCTACCCTACCCTACCCTACCCTTCCCTACCTTACTTCATCTTATCTTATCTTATCTTCAGGTGCTTTGGAGAATAGTTTGACTCCCTCTTCTTTGGGACAACCCCTGAGATATTGGAAGACTGCTATCATGTCCCCCCTCGTCTTTCTCTTCATTAAACTAGACATCCCCAATTCCAGCAACCGTTCCTTATATGTTTCAGCCTCCAGTCCCCTGATCATCTTTGTTGCTCTTCTCTGCACTCTTTCTAGAGTCTCAACGTCTTTTTTTACATCGTGGCAACCGAAACTGCATGCCGTATTCCACGTGTGGTCTTGCCAAAGCCTTACAAAGTGGTACTAACACTTCACGCATTAATGCAGCCTAGGATTGCACTGTCTCCCTAACCAATATTTGTTTTCTCAGGGAAACCGTGCCCAGTGAGTAAACATCGAGAGCTGCGAAAAGGGCACCTGACTAAGATCATTCTTTAGCCTCTTGCGAAGGATCCCGCCGTCCTTTTGATGAAGGAAAAAAGAAAAGAAAAAGAAACTTCTAAGACAATTAAAAAAAAAAATTCTGAATAGCTGGTGAGCTACCTTGGCCTCTCCATGGCCACCACTGGTAACAAGCCACTTCATTAAATGTGACAACGGAGAGGGGAAGAAAGGGGAAACATGATTACTTCACTGAGTCTATTGTGAAGCATCTTTTAAAATGCTTATTATACTTTCTTCTTCAATCATCACCTAGCAACATCTGGACCTTCCTCCCTCCCCATCGCTCTTTCCTTTTGTGCTACGTCTCTCTGCTTCTAAGCTCAAGGTCAGGATAATTTCTGCTTTTGCAAACAAACAAACAAACAATCCTTTAAGCTTTTTTTCCCCAGCAGCCTTTGCAACTGAAAAGCAGGGCAAAAATACTCTAAACAGGCTACATGGGAAATCTATTAATTGTCTGCAATTTGTCGTACCCTTTCTAAAAGGATGATCGCCGTTTCTCTGTCTTCGGCCCTAGGACAGTGAGCAAGAATGCTCGCTGCTATCCGATCGCAGCAATTGTATCGTTGTTATCCTCCAGTGTTGCTCTCCTTTTTATTGTTTTGCAAAACAAACAACAACCACAATGGTATTAATAAGATGAGCGATACCCAGATGAAAAGTAAGTTATGCCAATCCTTCGACATAAAAAAAAAAGGCAGAGTTGATTGGATGTATATATCCATAAATACCTGTTGGAAGAGGTTTTGGTTTTGGGGAGATAGGTGATCTTTCCAATGCCTTTTGAGAAAGATCTGACATTCTTGGAGGAACTTTTTGCTGTTCAAATGCTCTAGCTGTCCAAAAATTGATGTTCCTCTAAACTGTGTAATTTCTCCACCTCAGTGTCTTCCCAACACCACCTTAGTTAACTGCTGTTGCATACCCTTTGATTGCCATTTTCCATCTGTAAAAGTAAGAGACCGGTCATTTGAATCGCCAAATGCAAAGTCAGTTCCAGGCAGAGGAAGAAGTTTAGGAGCGTGAAGGAAAGTTTATTTGAAAGGGGTTTTTTTTAGTCATATTGCTTGCTGGGCTTGTGTCACTAATGTTATGCAAGGTGAGGGAAGAAGAGGAAAAGGAGGAGGAGGAGAGGAAGAAGAAGAAGAAGAAGAAGAAGAAGAAGAAGAAGAAGAAGAAGAAGAAGAAGAAGAAGAAGAAGAAGAAGAAGAAGAAGAAGAAGAAGAAGAAGAAGAAGAAGAAGAAGAAGAAGAAGAAGAAGAAGAAGAAGAAGAAGAAGAAGAAGAAGAAGAAGAAGAAGAAGAAGAAGAAGAAGAAGAAGAAGAAGAAGAAGAAGAAGAAGAAGAAGAAGAAATAGTTCTTTCTGAAAATTCAAAATGGTCCAGCCAGCTCTACAGCCAATAGAAAAAATAAAATGTCATCTGTTCTTCCAGTACTGAAAATGCAAGATTAAGATTAAGATTGAAAAAAAAAAAAGACGACTGAGAGGAGAAGAATTGGAGGCAAATTTATCTCCTTATTTTAACTTTCTCTCATGAAGTTTCCGGACAACATGAATGGTTTCTCCGAGGAAAATTTTACGCAAAAGACTTTCAGTTTCTAGCATCCATTCATATCCATTCCCCCCCCCCTTCTCTTTTTTTCAGGGCCCTTTTCCTCCTGCGTGGAGAGATTCCCCAGCCAATCAGGAATCCTGTAGAATAAATCTAAGGAGTTACCAGCATTTGACATGCGGGATGCAATTTGGATGAACTGGCCAGAAGTTATTCATAGCCAGGGCACGATAGTCTGAACGAGGAGACAGACAAGCTATCACCAAGGCCAACCCAAATTGGTCAAGGGCAGCGTTTTCTGAATGGGCCCTTGATTTTATTCCATCTCCACAAGAAAAGATTTGTGATGAAAGCACTTCTTCTTGCCCGTCTCTCCCCTCCCCGATTAGCTTTGGCTTCCATTCTCCCAAAATACACATGTATTCAAGAGGCAGGGGGAATAGAATATTTGTTTTACTTCACCGATTCCCTAAATCCGGGAAGTAAACAGAGCTGTACAGCCTCAAAGAGAGATCCCTCGTTATCTCAATCCTTTCAGGAAAATATCTGACACTGTCAATACACGCTCCCAGCGTGCACGCGCAGAGATTGTTAATGAACGTGTTTTCCTGCAGATAATTATAGGGGGTATCGAAAACACTTAAAACAACGCCTTCTTCCAATTCATGAATTATATTCCAATCCTATTCTCCTGTAATGCTTCCAGGGGAGCTGAGGTGAAGAACGGGCGCATTCCAGGAGAGAAAGGGAGACATATATCCGCAAAGTAGCAACTAAGTCAAGGAGAGCTATTTTATTTGGCAGCAGAAGAAGACTGGATCCCTAGGTGTTGCTTCGGAAGATGCAACACTTGATCCCACACCCTTACGAATCAAAGGGATCTACTGGACGTTGGAATGACTGCGCTCAACGGAAAGAACCAGATGAGTTGGAAAGTTTGAAAACTTTCCACTGGAAATCACAGGAAATATTTGTAGCTTGGGTTTTAGATTTTGGCCGTGGTTTGTTCTCCAAGCTTTAATATAATCCCTCAACGTGTCGTTACCAAACCTGGAAGCTAATCAAGGAGAGATTCAACCTAGAACCAAGGAGAAATTTCCTGAGAGTGAGAACACTTAACCAATGGAACGGCTTGCCTCAAGAACTTGTGGGTGCTCCATCACTGGAGGCTTCTAAGAAGAGACTGGACAACCATTTGTCTGAAATGGTATAGAGTCTCCTGCTTGAGCAGGGGGTTGGACTAGATGACCTCCAAGGTGCCTTCCAACTCTTTATTGTGTTATTCTGTTACTAATCAAGGAGAGAAGCAACCTAGAACTAAGAAGAAACTTCCTGACAATGAGAACAATTAACCAGTGGAACAACCTGCCTCCAGAAGCGGTGAATGCTCCAACACTGGAAGTTTTTAAGAAGAGACTGGACAGCCATTTGTCCGAAATGGTATAGGGTTTCCTGCCTGAGCAGGGGGTTGGACTAGATGACCTCCAAAGTCCCTTCCAACTCTATTACTACTACTACTACTACTACTAATAATAATAATAATAATAATAATAATAATAATAATAATAATAATAATAATAATAATAATCAACTGCAGTTGTGCAAAGCTTCCTCAAATCTCATCACCCAGCTTTGATGATTTAATTCCTCCGAATCGATTCTTCCTATCAGATTGGGAGCCAACAATTTGGTCTGGATAATTAGGAAGGTCTGCTGTGCCCAAGCAGGACCAATTCTTCAAATCAAATTGGGAGCGTTGAATTGAATCAGTTCAAACGGTGACGTCAAACTGATCCAATTTGCTATGGCTGGAGGTGCTGAAGATTGAATAAAGGATCTTCTGCATGCAGAGCAGGTGCCCTTCCATAGATTGAAAGCTTCTTTGTGGCATCAGACCCCTTAAGCCTCATTAAGAGTTCCTTATGTTCTTTATTGACTTCTTCCCTACCTCCAGAACAACCTTGGATACGACCAGGTTTATTTCTGGTGACCTCTTAGTGCCGTTTAACAGCCAGGAGGTTTAGAGCAGTGGTTCTCAACCTTTTTAATGCCGCGACCCCAACCGGTCGTAAGTCGAGGACTAAACCGGTCGTAAGTCGAGGACTAAACCGGTCGTAAGTCGAGGACTAAACCGGTCGTAAGTCGAGGACTTTCCCTGCCCGGGAGTGCCACGCATGTGTGGTTCCGCCCCCTGCGCCGGCCGAGGCGTAGCTGGCAAGCGGCAGAGACGGAGCAGACCGACCACCAGCTGGCCCAGCCCAAGGGAGGTAAGGCACCCGCTGGAAAAGGGGAAAAAATGGTGGACAAAAAAAATGGCGGACAGCCTTGCTTGGCGACCCCCGTGAAATGGTCGATCGACCCCAAATGGGGTCCCGACCCACAGGTTGAGAACCACTGGTTTAGAGGGACCTTTTGCTAGAATGGGAACCCCAATCTTTCCATTGATCTTGGAAGGAAAGAAACCCAACGTGAGGCTGTCCTGGATTTAAAGTCAGCAAGGACTCCAGTTTTAAAAATTGAGCAATAATCCAGGAATGACGTGCAATGGGACAAATGTACAATCACGATGGAAGACTACAAGTAAACAAAAGACATAAGAAAATTATTTATCACAGGCGCCATTCTGGGGCCTGGTCCAACTCTAGTTAAAATTAACACTTAAGCTAAAACACAAATGGAAAGGACTCATAAAAACCAATGTACATGATGATATATTTATGATCATCATAAAAATAACACTGTTACATGTATATAATCTCGTTCCTATAACCCCACACCCTACCATCTGACTTTGCTAATAAAATTTTCAACAGAAGGGCCCCAACCGTCTGATTTTACGAGCTGCTGTTTTCCACGTCTCCTCAGAACCAGGTCCACGCGATCTGCCTGGAGTTCACAGCCACAACCACGAAGGCCGAAGCAGCGGGTGTGGATTCAGAATTAAAGATCAAAGTCCAGTCCCGAGAACAGATCAAGGCCAACAGATGCAACAGATACCATAAGGGGAGAGACAAAACTGGAAGGCAGTGAACGGATAGACACGCAGCTGCAGCTTCCATGATCAGGAAGACTTTGAGTTGGTTTGATGGGATCCGTAAGTTGCTTGACAACACTTCCTTCCTAGGTTAGGGAGAAAGAAAATGGAAAGAAGCAATCAGGAAGAGAGAGGAAGGAAGGAAGGAAGGAAGGGAGGGAGGGAGGGAGGGAGGGAGGGAGAAACCAAGAAAGGAAGAAGGAAAGGAAGAAGGAAAGCAGGAAGGAAGGAAGGAAGGAAGGAAGGAAGGAAGGAAGGAAGGAAGGAAGGAAGGAAGGAAGGAAGGAGAGGGTGGTGAATTCTAGGACACCATTCTTTCCTTCCTTCTCTTCCTCCCTCCCTCCCTCCAACCCTTCTTTCCTTCTTTCCTTCCTTTCTTCCTCCCTCCCTCCCTTCTTTCCTTCTTTATTCCTTCCTTCCTTCCTTCCCTTCCTTCCTTCCCTCCATCGAGCTTAGGGAGATTGCAAAAGTCCTGAACTAGGGAGTCTGATCTAAACATCTTGCGATACCATAAAAATAGTTTCGGAGATGCCCTTGAAGATAAGATAAGATAAGATAACCTTTATTGTCATTTTTATACTGTGAGCACAATGGCACACATCAAAAATGAAATTTAGTTGCCCGCTCTCAAAGTGAAACACATACATGACACACACCTAAACATACTATGAACAACATATGTATAGACCCACATCCCTACATATACGTAGCAAATAAATATTAAATATTGTCCATCTTGAATATATAACGGAAGGAGGAAGCTTGAGAGTTCGCAAGGTTAATGCTGTGTGGAATGAAATTCTGGCTGGCGCCACCCTGTCTGGTCCCGGGCAGCTTTTGGTTTGCCCGAGACCATTTGCAACAATTCTGAGCCTGCTTTCAGCTCTTGCAGGCTCAGGACACAACACCCCTACTTTCCTAACAATATGGGTTGGATGACGAGGTATATCAGAAAAGGGCTCTTCATCCTTCTGAACCTGAGTGGGGTGTGTCTTCTTGCATCTAGATGGCAACTCTTTGCCTTGCAGACAGGTCTGATTTTTTTTAAACCTAAGGTGTTGCGCAAGCCCTCATGAGTTGATTTATACTTACGGCTAAGCCCCAAGGCACGACTCACAAACCAAGGTGGTCTGAATCAAGCGTGACCTTGGCCCCAAAGTGAGTAAACCCCAGTGTGACGTAGCACCGCATACAAACTGAATTGCACCCAACCCGTTGTTTTGCACGGCTCCATTCTGAAGATACCAGACCGCCCTCTGCCATATCTGCATCCGTGGCAGAGTTAAACCACGCCAAGCGTGAGCCTTGCGCTCTCTCCCTTCCTCCAGCTATGTCACTGTAACAAATGCCGAGCAAACTGTAGATTTTTTTTTGTTTTTATTCTTGTTCCACTTAACTCCTACCCTTTCTCCAGCTTCTGCTTTCTCTTCTGCTGGCAGCATTTGTTTGAATTAAATCCACGTCTTTGAGCGAGGAAAGGCGGGAGAGCCCGAATGTTGGCTAAAGCAGCGCATGTTGACTTTGATAGTTCTCCTTGGTTATTCTCCAGAGGGAAATTAACCTCCTCCTTGAATTAATTCCTATGAAAAAAAAATTGGATAGGTTTTTGTGTTTGTTTTGTTGGCATTGTTGGGTCCTCCTCCTCCACCACCACCACCTCTTTCTTCTTCTTCTCCTCCTCCTCCTTCCCCTTCCTCTTTGTTCCTTCTTCCTCTCCTTCATATCTGTCTCCTTCTCCTCCTTCTCTTCCTTCTCCTCCTCTTCCTCCTCCTTCTTCTTCCCTTTCCCCTTCCTCTTTCTTCCTCTTCCCTCTTCCTTCTTCCCTCTTCCCTCCCCTTCATATTTGTCTCTTTCTCCTCCTCCTCCTCCTCCTCCTCCTCCTTTCCCTTCCCTCTTCCTTTCCTCTTTCTTCCTTCTTCCTCTCCTTCATATCTGTCTCTTCCTCCTTCCCCTTCCGCTTCCTTCTCCTTCATATCTGTTCTCCTCCTCCTCCAACTTTCTCCTCCTCCTCCTCCTCCTCCTCTTTACTATCTACTTTACTATCTCCTCCTCTTTCCTATCTCTAAGGGAGATCTACTTCCAAACATTATCAAGAGATAATGAATCGTTAAAGGGGAGGGAAAGAGAACCCGTGTCTTCATTTGCATGCAGTGTTTAATGCCTTTTGGAGAATATTTCATTGGGAGGTCTGTAAAAATGAATGAGGAATGATCACGATATGCTAATGGAACACGGCTTGGAACATTTGTCTTGTTCTTAAGGCTGACAAAAGCAACTGTGTTTTTGATTTGTACGATTGTTTCGTTTAATCAGGAAAGGCATTGAAAAGCTCAGGGGGCCCAGGCAGAATTCCCTCAGCAAAGCTGGTTGGCCCAGAGTAGCAGGATGAAATTTGAATCAAGGTGTGTTTTTTAAAAAAAGCAGCCTACATTATCTCACTCTTTTTAGCGGGGCCAGTTTTTTTGCTCGGCTCTTGAATTAAACCCCTTTATCCTGGTTTGTGCAATGTACCGGTTCAACATCTAAGCAGACAAAGATTTGGTATGCACAACGCTAAGCTGCAAAGCCAGCCAGCCTTGGTTGAAACTAACTAAGATTGGTCTGTAGGAATTCTCAGTCATCCAGGTCATGGTTGTCCCAAAAGCAGCTGGACTTGGTCTGGATGGAAGAAGTTTCTTGGAGGAGAAAGGAAATGTCTTCAAGGAGAACAACAAAGCCCAGCTGCCTTCTGACAATGCACTTTTGGGATAAGCAAGACTGGCCTATCATCCAACTTGGTTTGGAACTTAACCAGGTTAGGTGAACTGGCCATTCTGTAGCATGCAGTTTTTCAGTCGCTAACTGGATCAGCCCTTTCTTCCTGCAAACTAGGATGGCAAAGGATGGCATGAGGAGATCTGGATTTTGTAGACTTTGCCGCGCTTGATAGCTGGTCTTCCCTGTTTGCAAAATGAAGGGCGAGGCTAAACGATAATCATTAGCCAATGTAAATTATGGACAACTAAGCTGGGAGATGTTCTTCTCACTCTCTGCCACAGATGAGCAGTTACGCTTACACATGGAGTAGTTGATGGCAAGCAGAAACCTTGACTTCTTCCCTACGTCTACTGATGTCAAGGGATGGATGCTATCAAAAGATTTAACAAAAAAAAGCTGAAAGGTATTCCTCATACGCATTCATTGATTGCGATTTGGAAACACAAACCAATAGCCACAATATGTTGTGAGGGCTGAAACAGGAAGTCACCTCCCTCACTAGGAATAACAACCAGGAGATCCGTATCTACTACGCCAATAACTGCTTGGCCTCTTCATCACACAAAGGGCAGGCTACGGCCAATAACTTTGATCAGAGAACATATATGACTCTAATAAATCTTTCTTCCCAGAATTCCACGCAGTCTTTCCACCCTCATCCTTTTTTTGTGTGTATCTCGCTAACACAGGAACAACTGTTCTGATTCCCTCCCCTCGCCCCCCCCCAACACATTTGAATTAAAGTCTTTTGCTGAAGGCTGATACCTTAACCCAATTAAATATGTGCTAAAAACTGCTGGGGTTTCATTCAGCTCCGAGTGTGACTTTACTGGGATTTTCCAAGTTCATTATTTTTGATTCCAAGTGGGTTTTGCACTGACGCAAATGAAAACAGGGGGTGGGTGGCCACAGACTTGAAATTAAGCACCAGAGATTTCGGAAATTTTAGGAGTTCTAGCAATGATTTTTTTTCCCCGGTTGACTTCTTTAGAATGTTATTGTTGACTGGGTGCTCAATTGATTTAACTTATTAGTGATAGAGGATATTCTTTTTTTTTTGTAATCTTTTTATTTGTTTTTTTTCATACAAACAATAATAATTTTTTAACCAACGTGCTGTCTGAGTTGACATGTGCTAATACACGTTTAAGTCCTAATCCTTTTTTCTTCCCTCTAGCCAATAGTAAAAATAAATTCCAGGTTTGATAATAGTCCGTTTCTTCCTTTTCTTTGAGTCTCGTAGTCAATCTGTCCATCTCTGCGCATTCTAGTATTTTTTTTAATTATTTCTTCATCTGATGGGACTCCTTCATTCTTCCAATATTGCGCAAATATGATTCTTGCCGCTGTTATAACGTGCAAAGTCAAATATAAGCTTTGTTTATTAGTCTTTTCTGGCATTATACCTAATAAAAAAGTTTGGGTTTAAAATCAATATGTTCTCCTAACATCTTTTCCAACCAAGTATGTATCTTTTTCCAATAGTTCTTTGCTTTATCACATGTCTACCAAACATGATAATATGTGCCTGACTTATGTTTACATTTCCAACATCTATCTGACATATTTTTAAACAAAGATATTCTTTCTGTCCCAGTTCCACTTCTCGACATTTCTGGCAGGATTGCTGTTTCCATCTCATGGTCTGGACACAGAATAAGAGAGTTAGAAGGGATCTTGTGAACCCAAGAAGGAGACCATATACCAGGGGTAGGCAACCTTGGCTCTTTTATGACTCATGGATTTCAACTCCCAGAATTCCTGAGCCAGTATGGCTCAGGAATTCTGGGAGGTGAAGTCCATGAGTCATAAAAGAGCCAAGGTTGCCTACCCCTGCCATATACTATTCTGTCCAGTCTCTTCTTAAAAGCCTCCAGTATTGAAACACCCACAATTTATTTAACTGTGATGGTGAAGGTTTGTTCTCTGAGCTTGTGGGTTGGTTTCCGAACGTTTCGTTACCAGGCTAGGTAACATCTTCAGCTGAGTTTAGGGGCTTAGGAGTTTATTTAACTGTGTTTGTCTGATTTCTCTCCAAATCCATTTTCCAGTTCGCAGAAGACACCCAACAATTTAATAACACACTAAGAAACTAATAAACACTGAAGCTAACACGGCTTATTCCCTTGTCATAGGCAGTGACTGTGACAGTAATAACTAACTAGCTTAAGCATCCAAAACTTGACAAACTATATTGTATATCCATAGAGGGATGGCCAAACACAGAGACTGTCCTTATCCTTAATAAGAAAAATGATATGAAACTCTCAATTGAGTCATCAAAAACTGGGCTAGTTGTCATGGTTCCGAGAGATGAAACTCTTCAAAGAACTTCGAGGCATTGTTTACCTTCAAGAATCTTTATTTGAGAAGCATAGCATCGGCACTAACACAGTCGAAGCCAAAAACTGGATTCCCCTCCCCTGAGCACATAGTATCCAAGCACAATTCCCTCCTCCAATTAACAGTCATAAATCACATTCCCCAATTAGTTTGAAATGCAGGCTTTCCCTCCAGTTCTCCAGCCCGCCAATTCTTATCATGTCTTATTTCAATAACCTTGGTTCACACACTAGGTCCAGTATTGTTATGTCTGGCTAAACTCTCATGCACATTCCTCCCCCCCCCCCCAGCATCATCTAACTCTAAGAGTAAAACATAAGAAGAAAATGGTTGCATCTCCAACTGTTGTCAAAGCAAAAACATCCGATGTTAGCAGCCTTGACACTAGTATTCCAAGAAACTTCATCTGGGAAGGATGCCCTACCTATGATTGCTTCTGTCTATGTGCTGTCTGCATTATGAAGCCCCCAGTCTCTATCATTTGTGTGGAGATGTTGAGATTTCGTTTTCAATTTTTAGAATTCACACCTTGATGGTAAGAGTAGGCTAACCAGGTAACCAGCTCCCTAAAAAGTAATGAAGTTTTTCTAGCCAGAAGGCTATGCTTAAAGTATTTAAGATATGGGTATATCATGCCCCATTTTTTAAAAAAAATAGCCCAAAGCATAAGGAATGTGTGGCTTAAAATGTTGTCTGATTCTAAAATGAAGCAAGTCATTTCGTGAAAGTAGGAAGCCAAAGAATTTGTGCAAAGCCTAGGCCAATAGCCCTTAATCTTTGCAAAACAACAACGATGTTAGAAGCAAATCCCTGCACTTTTAATTCCAAGGGCCTGGTGCTTTAAATGCCACACTTGACTACAACTAAAAGTTCCTTTTATGGGCCTGTAAATCCCTTAATTCTGGGTAGAGCTGGAGCAACTGGATGGAGCTGAGCGTTTACTGGCTGGATGCCCTTCCTGATTCCACATGGAGTTCATAGCAGATATATTTTCTTTGCACCCTAGGACAAAAACATCTAGGATTAAACTCTCAACCTTCCAAGTGGGAGGCGAGTGTCTTCACCCCTAGGCCACCCCACCACTCACAATTGACTACAAGCAGAATAATTGGATCCATCTCAATGCTGTTATTTGATGCCTGCTGCGTCTCTGGGTGATTTCTTGCCCTGTTTTTGAGGTAGTGAAACTATTTGCTTTTGCGTGAAATAGTTTTTCACCTTCTCACTGTTACTGCTATAAAGGAATAAGAAGTGTGTCCATTGCCCAGTGTTAAAGCCATAGAGGACTGGATGAAAGCAATGCCTGTGTGGTTCAGCTGTTTCAGCACCACGGAGAGTTCTCAAATGATCACCCTGTCTGCACAAAGCATCTGTTTTGTCTTTCATCCTCTTCTTTACCAAGGATCCCATTTTAATATCCTAGGCCTGTGATTATAACACCGAACTCCTTGTTCGACGGCAGCGAGAGACCCAGAGATCTGGGCAGGGAAGACCCCAGAGTCATCCATGACAGGTGTATGCCATAATGCAAAGCCTTCACCTCGCTCTGCTAGGGATCATCGGTGTTAGTGTGATTAATTGGGCTTCTCCATTATTCTAAATTAGCTAAACAAATCCCTCACTACAGCTGTCATACTGATGTGAGGCATGTAAATTGTTTCTAATGAGCAGGGCACTCGGGGCGGGTGGCTAACATGGAAATCGATTGGTTTTGACACTCCGAGGGCTTCCTTTGAAGCAAGGCGGGGGGAGACGGAAGCCCCCAGTTGGTGGCCACTGAGACAGGCATTTATCAACCAATTGAAAGGACAGGAAGGGAGTCAGTGGATGGAAAGATCTGACCGGAGGTCCATCCACTTGATGCTTCTCTATCACCATCCCAAGATTCGTGTTGATCGCAAAGCAAAAAAGGAGAAACATGGCTTAATAGATGCTATCCCACCATAAAACAGTCTGACTATATATCCCCACAGGAGTTACATCTTTCTTCTCCTTCTCTTCTCTTCTCTTCTCTTCTCTTCTCTTCTCTTCTCTTCTCTTCTCTTCTCTTCTCTTCTCTTCTCTTCCTTTCTTTTCTTTTCCTTTCCTTTCCTTTCCTTTCCTCTCCTCTCCTTTCCTTTCCTTTCTCTCCCTCCCTCTTTCCTTCCTTCCTTCCTTCCTTCTCTTCCTTTCCTTTCCCTCCCTCTTTCCTTCCTTCCTTCCTTTCTTCCTTCTCTTCTCTTCCTTTCCCTTCCCTTCCTTTCCTCTCCTCTCTTCTCCTTTCCCTCCCTCCCTCTTTCTCTTTCTCAAAATAATAACAGCTCTGTGAGATCTCTGTCTTGTAAGGAAAGTCTGGATGAATTAGTTATTCTCATCACTAAACCGGCAGAATTCCCACTTCTAGGGGGGAAAAAAGGTCGGGCTGGGAAGTTTCAGCAAGGTGGTCCAACACCCCCCCAAGTCCTTTGCAGCAGGTTTCCGGCAACACAGCCACCTTTTCAAAGGCTTGTACCACTTTGAGTAACAATTTAGAACAACAAAAGCTTCATTTAAGACAGGGACCCCTGTGGGAATGTTCCTATTCATTTCTTTCTTTGGTGGGCAATTGTTAGAGGATGACATTTAAGTTGTTTTACAAAAGTGGTGGGGAAAATGAAATAATAAAAGATACAGCCAGATGGTTTGGCAGCTTCCGCTGAAGAGGCAGCAGAGCAGAGAGGTGGAAGCAGAAGCAGAGCCCAGTCGATTTTAGACTCAGAGAGATCAGACCTTTGCGAATTAGCCAGCATTTGTGGAACTTTAGAGAAGGCTTCCTAACGGAAAGTGGTCTAAAGCTAGCTAAGATGACAAAAGAAAACTAGCTTGGTGTAGTGGTTCAGGCATCAGGCTAGAATAGAGTAGAGTAGAGTAGAGTAGAGTAGAGTAGAGTAGAGTAGAGTAGAGTAGAGTAGAGTAGAGTAGATAGAGTAGAAGAAAATAGAGTAGAGTAGAGTGGAGTGGAGTGGAGTGGAGTGGAGTAGAGTGGAGTAGAGCAGAACAGAGCTGGAAGGGAGTAGAGTAGAGTAGAGTAGAGTAGAGTAGAGTAGAGTAGAGTAGAGTAGAGTAGATAGAGTAGAAGAAAATAGAGTAGAGTAGAGTAGAGTAGAGTAGAGTAGAATAGAATAGAATAGAATAGAATAGAATAGAATAGAATAGAATAGAATAGAATAGAATAGAATAGAATAGAGCTGGAAGGGACCTTGGAGGTCTTCTAGCCCAGCTCCCTGCTCAAGAAGGAGAACCTATACCATTTCAGACAAGTGGATGCTCAGTCTCTTCTTAAAAACCTCCAGTGATGGAGCACCCATGATTTCTGGTGGCAAGCTGTTCCACTGGTTGATTGTCCTCACTGTTAAGACGTTTCTCCTTAATTCCAGGTTGCTTCTCTCTTTGATCAGTTTCCAACCATTGTTTCTTCTCCTTCCCTCTGCTGCTTTGGAGAATAGCATGACCTCCCCTCTTCTTTGTGGCAGCCCCTCAAATACTGGAACGCTGCTATCCTGTCTCCCCTATTTCTTCTTTTCTTTAGACTAGCCAAACCCAAGTCCTGCAGCCTGTTTTAGTCTCCAGGCCTTAGTCTCCAACACGCTGGCTGAGGAATTCTGGAAGTTGAAGTCCACAAGTCATAAAAGGGCCAAGTTTGAAGACCCCTGCCCTAGATGATAGCAAAGAAACATCAAAACATGCATGTTTGTAAAATCTAAGGAACAAATGTTCCAACAACTGGAGTCTTGAAGTTTGTTCATGGAATGTCTTCTTCCCTGATGCTCAGTTGCTGTCCAACAGATGTTGCTTTGAGTATTTCTGTTCGTGAAGAAAGCTGCATTTGTCAGTGATCCAGAACTTAAAGTTCTGATGTAGACCTTCAACTAGCCTTGCATGTCTCCTTCCTAAATCTGGGCAGCAGCCGAGATATTAATTCAGAATCAGAAATGAGTGGTTCTTTCACTGGTTAGAATCTCTAGGAGGAACTTCCTGCTTTAACGTAGGGGACAACTTCTGCAAAGAGAATAGACACCACACTGCATTTGTTCCAGACAACCATGCTTCAGCTCAGCTGGAGAACATCTCGCCTCCATGAAATCCTCCACGGATCCTTACGCCCCTTTCTTTTATTTCAGAGTTAATTGAGAGAAGCTCCAAGGATGGACCGCGTCTCTCCTTCTGGTGTATATCGATCACCACCCACTTTCTTCTCCCATGGAGACCAGAAAGATGTCCTTCAGGAGATCACAAGCCAGCACAAAGAGAAATGGTACACTGGGAGGGGAAAAAAAGAAGGAGCTAAAAAAAGATATTAAAAGTTTAAATACCGTTTCTTTCCAAGCTGCTAAGCAGCTTATTTATCCCAGCGTGAGACTACCTTAAGAGCTTTGACGGGAGAAGGCTGGGTTGGTAATTGCCGGGGAAGCTGGCAACTTTGACTCACCAGCATGGCAATCTGTGGTGGGCAAGAGAGGGAGAAAGGGATGGAGACGAAGATGGACAAGGAAAGGGAGGCGATCTGGTGCTGAAATGCTGCTGTATCCTGAGAATGGCAAAGCCCTCCAGCTTGATCTGACATCTACACGCCTGTCCCTGAAAATGGCAAATCAAGCCCTAATTGGTTCTTTTTTTAAAAAAAATAACTAATAAAGGGCAATACAGACAGAAAGATGAAGCATCAACGAGGTTATTGCGGGGAATGGATTTTAATTTCATTTTTAGGAGACACGCTTAGGGGCTGTGTGAAATTTCTCAACCTTACGAGGGAAGCTCGCCGGAGCGCTCGGTCCCCAGATTTGGTTTGTCTCTTCCAGAGCCACCGTTCCTCCTTGATATAATAGTAGTAGTAGTAGTAGTAGTAGTAGTAGTAGTAGTAGTAGTAGTAATAATAATAATAACAACAACAATAACAAGAGGAAGAGGAAGAGGAAGAAGGAGAAAAAAAGAAGAAGAAGAAGAAGAAGAAGAAGAAGAAGAAGAAGAAGAAGAAGAAGAAGAAGAAGAAGAAGAAGAAGAAAAGAAGAAGAAGAAGAAGAAGAAGAAGAAGAAGAAGAAGAAGAAGAAGAAGAAGAAGAAGAAGAAGAAGAAGAAGAAGAAGAAGAAGAAGAAGAAGAAGAAGAAGAAGAAGAAGAAGAAGAAGAA
>NW_015386564.1:323034-356152 GCF_001527695.2 Protobothrops mucrosquamatus | reverse complement strand
GATCTCCTTGCTTTCCGTCGCGCCCTCAAGACATGGCTCTTCCAGCAAGCGGACCTGACCTAGGGAGGATTTTATATGGGGTTTATTTTTTTAGCAATTTGACAGAGACACAACTTTAAAATTTGATTTAATTCGGTTTTATCGGGGGGGAATGTATTTATGTTTTGTTTTAAATATGTTGTGCGCCGCCCTGAGTCCCGTCGGGAGAAGGGCGGCATATAAATTAAATTAAATAAATAAATAAATAAACAATTAACCAGTGGAACAACCTGCCTCCAGAAGCTGTGAATGCTCCAACACTGGAAATTTTTAAGAAGAGACTGGACAACCATTTGTCTGAAATGGAACAGGGTTTCCTGCCCAAGTGGGGGGTTGGACTAGAAGATCTCCAAGGTCCCTTCCAGCTCTGTTATTCTATTCTATTCTATTCTGTTCTGTTCTGTTCCTAATTCCATTCTGTCCTGTCCTGTCCTGTCCTATTCTGTTCTATTCTATTCTATTCTATTCTATTCTATTCTATTCTATTCTATTCTATTCTATTCTATTCTATTCTAACTTTGAACCCAGGTTCTAAGTACCCCAGAGGTTGGTCCATCAGAACTTGAAACGGTTGCTAAGCAACTGGACGTAAGTCAAGGACCAAGATAAAACAGCATTTCATCTCTTCCCTGATTAACTGACTTTTTAGATTCACACATTAGCTTCAACCATACCCTGTCCAAATGACACAGGTTCACCCAGCATGTAACATTGCTAAAAAAATTAAGCAAGATTAAAACTAATCAAGCTTAACACGTTATGGGAATTCACCTGTTCAGTCTTTAGCAGATATGATTCATCCCGTTGCACGTGGTTCCTCCCCGTCTCTAACAAGCAGGGAAAGAGGACACTATCAAAAGGATGAAAGGGACGGTGGGCGGGGTGTTTCTCCCCCTATTAAGAACATCTACCTTTGTACAGATAGCTAATGTGACAGAGCTAACTGTTATTCGTAGGATTAGCTGATCTTTGAATTTCTCTCCTCTAATCGCTGCATTTACATTTTAGCTCTTCTTTTTAGCCCGGGGTATCGCACTGGCCAACATTATGCTATCATTTGGCTTAGGTGCGAATGTAACTGCCTTCCCAAATTCTTCACACGTTTTATTTTTTTGGAAAGCGGACCTCGCGGCTATCAATGACAATAAGAGAGGGGGGGGACTCGAACAAGAATTCAGCTCAGCTTCGCTGGGCGCAAAGCAGCCCTTTCCAACAGTTGGATGGAGAAAGGAAATACAGAATAGAATAACCGCGTTGAATCAGAGAATAGAAGAACAGAGTTGGGAGGGACCCTGAAGGTCTTGTAGTCCAACCTCTAATACATTTGAGGGGTTGCCACAGAGAAGAGGGGGTCAAGCTATTTCCCAAAGCACCAGAAGGCAAGACAAGATGCAATGGGTGGAAGCTAATCAAGGAGAGAAGCAACCTAGAACCAAGGAGAAATTTCCTGACAGGGAGAACAATTAACCAGTGGGACGGCTTGCCTCAAGAACTTGTGGGTGCTCCATCACTGGAGGTTTTCAAGAAGAGATTGGACAACCACTTGTCTCAAATGGTATAGGGCTTGCTGCCTCAGCAGGGGTTTGGACTAGATGACCTCCAAGGTCCCTTCCAACTCTGTTATTGTGTTATTCTGTTACTAATCAAAGAGAGAAGCAACCTAGAACTAAGGACAAATTTCCTGACAATGATAACAATTAATCAGTGGAACAACTTGCCTCCAGAAGTTTTGGATGGTCCATCACTGGAGGCTTTGAAGAAGAGACTGGACCATCATTTGTCTGGAATGGTCTAAGATCTCTTGCTTGAGCAAGGGCTTGGACTACTAGAAGGTCCCTTCCAATTCTGTTATTTTGTTAAATGTTTGTGTGTTTCAGTTGATACTTTGTGAACTGCTGGTTAGTTTTTCCTACCCAGGATCGGAGACCCCTACATCATCATCAGCCAGCCCGAAGTCTGTTTTCCCAACATGGCTTCACACAAGATGCTGAATCAAAGCCCAATAAAACCCAGTCTTGCTTCCAATGAAATGAAAGGGAATTTAGACCCAACGGGAAACTCCTTCCACTGGGTTTCAATGGGCCTCCTTTAAGCATAACTTAAGTCTATCACTGAGATTCATCTTCCTGATACTGCCCGTTCCTCACAGCAAAGTACACTTGTGCTCAATAAACAGCTTTGTAAACCTTGATGGAGACACCATAAAGCACTTGAGATTGAGGCCTTCTAGCCAAATCAGAGAGACTTAAAGCTGCATTTACGATAGGCATCCTGTAGAGATAAGAATGTTTGATTTCCTGGTCTTTGCTTCCTGGTTTTAACTTTAACAATCCAAAGAAGACGCAAAGGCTTCTTTTAATGAAGGGCAAATTGTCCAGATATGTGGTGTCTCGGCGGGCAAATTACACATGTTTGCCCAGAATTGATGGGAAACAAAATATCTGGGAACAATAAGTATCACAAACCAAACTTGGCAAGGAGCACACAGCTTTGCAGAGGCAAAAAAAACAACAAAAAACACATTGCGTCTTAACCAAGGATGGGAGAACAAAATAAAAATAGCTTCTGGAAGATCCAGATCCTTTTTACTTGCCTGTGTCCAGTCCAAGCCGGGAATAAATAATGTGGCGACTGCTTTAGAAAGAAGGTTGTAGTTTATTGAAGAGGAGAGCCAGACAGAAAGATGGCTCTGGAAGAAAAGAGAGAGCACATGTAGTAGGGAGTGGGTTTTTATACCTTCTTGGGCTTTTTGGGGGGGAGTTGTTCCTGTGTCATGAACTTTGACCTGAGTCTGAGTATGACTTTCTGGTATTCTGATGGTGGTGGGTTAATCCTATTATGCCCTGTGCGGTATGTAGATTTTAAGGGTCTTTCTCTTCCTGAACTCTTCAACTTCTAGCTGGAGGGCTCCAACCTTCTTAAATGGATTATTACACCTGCATTTCTAAAAGCTGATTTCTGCTGAGTTCTCTGGCTGGGTGTATGTGTGTGGAAAAGTTTCCGCCTTTTTAAAGATCTTCTCCATTATTCCTTTGGGGAAATATATTCTGCCTTTTTAATATTCCCCAAAATATTTCTTTTCTCTGGATTCTTCCCACACCTGCAATGAGCGAAGTTGGATGAGATATGCAGGATAAATTCTTCTCCTGGACATAATCACACAATTCATATTTCGACACTGACTTGGCTTCCCTTTAATCTGTACTTGCTCAGATTAAGGGGAAGTCATTGTATGGATTCCTTCTATACAGATTAGATGAAACCAGTTAACAGTTAACTGTGAGAGGGATCTTGGAGTCCTAGTAGACAATCACTTAAGTATGAGCCAGCGGTGTGTGGCAGCAGCCAAAAAAGCCAGTGCAATGCTACAATAGGTTGTACAAACAGAGAGACAGAATCAAGATCACGTGAAGTGTTAGTGCTGCTTTACAACGCCTTGGTAAAACCACACTTGGAATATTGCATCCAGTTTTGATCGCCATGATATAAAAAGATGTTGAGACTATAGAAAGACTGCAGAGAAGAGCAACAAAGATGATCAGGGGACTGAAGGCTAAAACATATAAGGAACGGTTGCTGGAATTGGGCTTGTCTAGTTTAATGAAGAGAAGGACGCGGGGGGACATGATAGCAGTGTTACAATAGCCAAGGGGCTGCCCCAAAGAAGAGGGAGTCAAGCTATTCTCCAAAGCACCTGAAGGCAGGACAAGAAGCAACAGATGGAAACTAACCAAGGAGAGAAGCAACCTTGAACTAAGGAGAAACTTCCTGACAGTGAGGACAATTAACCAGTGGAACTGCTTGCCTTCAGAAGTTGTGGATGCTCCATCACTTGAAGTTTTTAAGAAGAGACTGGACAACCATTTGTCCAAAATGGTATAGGGTCTCCTGCTCAAGCAGGGGGTCAGACTAGAAGAAGTCCCGATGTCCCTTCCAACTCTGTTATTCAGTTAAATTTGGCCCCGAACATTCAACATGTGTCTTTGATCCTAAAGCAATGGACACTTAATGACTTCTATAAAATTAAGATAAGGAATTATGGAAACCTGGAATTGCGTTGATGTGGTTGCTTACTTTTCTTTCTTTCTTTCTTTTTCTTTTCTTTTTTAAATTTTTTTTTTTTTTGGTAGATTGGCAAGGATTTTATTAATTTAGAAGTTTTGAAGGTTGCACCATATGTCGTAAGAAAGCAATTTCTTTTGGGGTATGCAATCAGGTCTTGAATTTGATTTATGGCCTTAATACTGTGAGATATTAATAAATCTCCATACCAGCTGGTAATAGGCAGTCAGACAAATGCAACATTTTCTTAGGGTTCAAATTTCTCTTTCAATTTCCCTCAGATAAGTGCCAATCACCAGCACTTGTTAATTTCAACACCTGGAAGTTAGGAAAACAGAAAAGAGGCCCCTTCCATCACAATACTTTTTTTTAAAAAAAAATTGGAGCCGGAGAAAAAGAGAATCCTGATAAAATGGATTGTAAGCCAATAATGTCAACACCCATAGATGTTAGGAACTTACATGCCAGCCAAGATGAATTGCTTACTGGGTCCCAGATCTCAGGGGATCCAATTTGGTTGGTGATAGGGGGAAAAAAATGCCCCAGAGGTATGTAAACAAATAAAGAAATACATGCCACATGCACTAACATGTATTCAGAATTCTAGTTAGAGATGCTAACAAGTGCACAACTGAATGGCTTAAAAAGGGGTAAAATTCATAGATATTTGATGCACAGCTCAGCAAAGTCATGCTAAATAATGACAAAATTTGGACAGCCTAGTTGTAAAGTTTAAGTAAACTTTCTGCCAGTCTCCTCTCCGTCCTCCCCTCCCCTCTCCTCCTTTCCTTTCCTTCCCTTTCTCCTCTTCTCATCTCTCTCTCTCTTTCTCTCTCTCCTCTTTCTTTTTCTCTCTCTCTTTCTCTTTCTCTCTCTCACCTCTCTCTCTTTCTCTCTCCTCTCCTCTCACTTTCAGTCTCTCTTTCTCTCTCCTCTCCTCTCCTCTCCTTTCCTTCTCTCTCTCTCTCTCTTTCCCTCTCCTCTCCTCTCCTCTCCCTCTCTCTCTCTCTTTCTCTCTGTCTCTTTCATTCTTCTCTCCTCTCTTCTCCCCCCTCTCTCTCTCTCTCTTTCTTTCTTTTCATCTCCCTCTGTCTTTCTTTTCTTTCTTTCTTTCTCTCTTTCTCTTTCCCGGCATGCAGACACAGTGCCCAATATCACCTCTGCACTGCACCTTCCGTATTTGCAAATTCCAGTGGTACAATCCATTTTCACCACTTGGTACAGCCCGTTCTGTCCATTTCCCTACCGGAAGCCCAAATTAAGGGAGCTGGTACAGGAAAAGAAATGGCTTCTACACCCCACCCCCACCCCCACCCCTCTTTCCTTACATCTCTTCCCATCCTCCCTGATTAGATGCAATTCTGAAAACCAATTCACATCCTGAGTCAATGTAATTGGTGCCGGACTGAGCTTCCAAAATGAAGTGATGGGCTCCCTGCAGCTCGTCATCACTTCTCTCGTGGAGGTGACCTGGGAGTATAAGCAAAGCAATTTCCCCCCGAGGGTTTGGATCAAACATGGTCTTCTGTGCAGAGTAGGCAAGATGAAAAAAACGTCCGCCAGTTCAACCAATTTCAAAATATCAACTTTAGAACGTAGAACATAGAATAATAGAGTTGGAAGGGACCTCGGAGGTCTTAAAGTCCAACCCCCCTGCTTGAGCAGGAGAACCTGTAATCATTTCAGACAAGTGGTTGTCCAGTCTCCAGTGATGGAGCACCCACAACTTCTGAAGGCAAGTTATTCCACTGGTTGATTGCTCTCACCCTTAGGAAATTTCTCCTTAGTTCTAGGTTGGTACCCTCCTTGCTTAGTTTCCAACCATTGTTTCTTGCCTTGCCTTTTGATGCTTTGGAAAATAGGTGGACCCCTTCATCTTTGTAGAAGCCCCTCAAATATTGGAAGCATGCTATCCTGTCACTTCTAGTCCTTCTTTTGAAAAAACGTTTGATGCCGGTCTCTGTTTGGACAGTTTGGACCCATTGAAACTTTAACCTTGTTTCCTCCCATGGAAGATTGGTAATAGTTGAAGTATCTCCAAAGAAGGTCTGGAGAAGGTCTGAACTTAGGTAAGAAGACAAGCTGGACTTAAACCAGATTTAATGTTAAACCTACAAGGCCCATACAACATTTCCTGACTGGGTTTTGGCAAAACTGAATCCAACAACGTTCTATCTAGATGATGGTTGGAATAGAATAGAATAGAATGGAATGGAATGGAATGGAAAATTAGAATAGAATAGAATGGAATGGAAAATTAGAATAGAATAGAATAGAATAGAATAGAATAGAATAGAATAGAATAGAATAGAATAGAATAGGTTTATCTGTGTTGACAGAGTCACAGTGTCACAATGGGTGTGGAGCCTTCTTGGGACTGTTGAAAGGACTGTGTTGTAGACTGGAGATAGATGATGTCGTATCCTTCCCCCAATGTTGAGAGAGGATGAGAAGCGATACGTCTTCAAAGAAAAACAAGAAAGTCCAGTTGCCTCCTGAAAAAGCACCTTTGGGCCAACCATGACCTGGATGCCTGAGAACCTCCACAGAGAAGTCAAGGAGTACCTGTAATCTATGAAAAGACCACACACAACCCATAACCTTTATTGTGATCATGCCTCCCCAGTTTATACTTTAGGTGGGATCCCAGCTTCCTCTCTCTGGGCTCCCTTCTCATCACTGCCTGCAACTCACCCTACAATGTGATCTTCAACATCTGCAGAGGGGTGTGAACTTGTAGACCTCGGTCAACACACGTGCGGGCTCTCCATAAACTGAAGCCTCTCTCTTTTTCTTCGAGGTCTCCCCTTCGGAAATGCTGAATACGAGCTTCAGAGTCTCCACCCAGCTCAGTCTTCGCCTGTCATGTCACTTCAGCCCGGAGCTCCAGGTAAAAAGCAACATTTTCCTGACTTTCTCGCTAGGTTAGCATTCCGAAAACAAGACACGAAGCTGCCGGATTGACAGGAAACTGTCAGGGGTTGAAATGTTTTGCTGTCTTGGAGGAGAAATTACCGACCAGTAAAAACTCCTCGCTGAGAAAAAGCGGCCATCGTGGGAAGCTGATTAGGATTGGCAGGTGAATTCTTTACCCCGTCACAAAGAATCTCACCCTTTCTGCTAAACAGGGGTGGGCGAGATTTTTGAGGAGCAGCCTGGTGGTCTCACCAGGTAATATCGACTAGCGCCATGAACAATCCCCATAATGATACTTAACAACCTGGATAAGAAGATCAAAGGCATGGCTTGTTCTAGAATTAAAGGATTTGTGGCGAGATGCTCGCAACTGGGATGAGACAGGGAGATAAATCTGCATTTTGTTTAAAGAAATATAATTGAATTGAGGAGCATGTTGTTGCCTTTTATCTCTCTGGGTTTGGAAAAGGAAAAGAAGGAACAGGGGAGACAAGATAGCAGTTATTCCAGTATCTGAGGGGCTGCCACAAGGAAGAGGGGGCCAGGTTGTTCACCAAAGTACCAGAGGGAAGGACGAGAAACAATGGTTGGAAACTGACCAAAAAGAGAAGCAACCTGGATTTAAGGAGAAACTTCCTGACAGTGAGGACAATCAACCAGTGGAACAGAAGTTGACTCCAGAAATCACGGGCGCTCCATTACTGGAGGTTTTTAAGAAGAGACTGGACAGTCACCTGTCTGAGATGGTATAGGTCCTCCTGCTTGAGCAGGGGGCTGGATTAGAAGACCTCCAACATCCCTTCCAGCTCTATTCTATTCTATTCTATTCTATTCTATTCTATTCTATTCTATTCTATTCTATTCCATTCCATTCCATTCCATTCCATTCTATTCTATTCTCTATTCTCTATCTTCTATTCTATTCTATTCTATTCTATTCTCTATCTTCTATTCTATTCTATTCTATTCTATTCTCTATCTTCTATTCTATTCTATTCTATTCTATTCTAGTCTAGTCTAGTCTAGTCTAGTCTAGTCTAGTCTAGTCTAGTCTAATCATCTTTGTTGCTCTTCTCTGCACTCTTTCCAGAGTCTCAGCATCTCAATCAATCAATGAGAATAGACCTGGAAGGGACCTTGGAGGTCTTCTAGTCCAACCCCCTACTCCAGCAGGAGACCCTATTTCATGGCAGGCAAATGGTTGTCAAATCTCTTCTTAGAAAGCTCCAGTGTTAGAGCACCCACAACATCTGGTGGCAAGCTGTTGCACTGATTAATTGTTCCACTGTCCTTAATTCCAGGTTGCTTCTCTCCTTGATTAATTTCCATCCATTGCTTCTTATCTTGCCTTCTGGTGCTTTGGAGAATAGGTTGATCCTTCCTTCTTCTTTGTGGAAGACCCTCAAATATTGGAACACTGCTATCTTGTCACCCCTCGTCCTGCAATCATTCTTTGTATGTTTCAGCCTCCAGTCCCCTATTCATCTTAATAATAAAGTTGGAAGGGACCTTGGAGGCCATCTAGTTCCAAAGTCTCAACATCTTTTTTATCGTTCAGATCAGTTGGGTTCTTTGTGACTGAGAGCCTAACCCAGGGGTCTTCAAACTTGGCCCTTTTATGACTTGTGGACTTCAACTCCCAGAATTCCTCAGCCAGGCATGCTGGCTGAGAAATTCTGGGAGCTGAAGTCCATAAGTCATAAAAGGGCCATGTTTGAAGATCCCCAGCCTAACCTGCTTCATTAGCTTCTGCTTCAAGGCATGGAACAAATGGCGAATATGGGCCTATTCAGAGACCGGGTTAAGGACCTTCTTCTAAGACAAATACTTCTCATGTCATACTTGAGTTGCTTAGATTCAAGATGGGGCTCTGACGATCAAGCTTAGCAGAGTCTAGGGAGCCAGGATTGGCTCCTTAGGGGTCAGCTGATTGAACAACCAAATTAATTGACAAGCTGGTATTGATTACAGCCCAAGAGTTGACCTGTAGGAGTGCATAACCACCAAGCTAAGAAGCATTGGCTGTCTTCCGTGACTAACAGCACACGGAAAATGTCCTTCCATTGGCACTTTACACTCCATTAAAATGATGTCTGGTGTCTAGCAAGAAATACAACGCGCAGTGACAAATGTGGGATTCTCACTATTGCTAACAAGCCTACTGCTCAGATGCTAAAATAAGGCTTTTTGGCATCATCGGCTATAAATAGGAGGAGGAGGCTGGCGTCCTATGTATAGCGCAGGGAGTATTTTTAAATCCAGATTATTAATTGTTTTGCCACGTTCTGATCACGTTGCTCTCCCGGCATGGCGTCAGCGCTCGTTGGGGTTCCTTCCCAAGCTGTGATTTGCTCAATTTGGTTTAAGTCCTTCACTTTTCACTAAAGCTAGTACACTCTGCATTGGATGTTAGGAAGCCAATGGTGACCTTATCATGGTGGAACTCCGTAATGATGGACCCAAAGATTTGTCTTGACATGTCTTAGCATAGAATAACAAAGTTGGAAGGGACCTTGGCGGTCATCTACTCTAAATCCATGCATGAGCAGGAGAGTCTATACCATTTCAGACAAGTGACTATCCAGTCTCTTCTTGAAAGCCTCCAGTGATGGGGCACCCACAACTTCTGAAGGCAAGTTGATTGTTCTCACTCTTAGGAAATTTCTCCTTAGTTCCAGGTTGCTTCTCTCCTTGATTAGTTTCCATCCGTTGCTTCTTGTCTTACCTTCTAGTGTTTTGGTAACTAGTTTGCCCCTCTCATCTTTGTGACAGCCCCTCAAATACTGGAACACTGCTGTCATATCTCCCCTAGTCATATCTTCTTATTGGGAAAGAAGAATTCCATGAAAAAAAGAAGAGCCGTTAAGTTCCCCTCTAGTATCTTCTGCTCCAGGAGAGTTGACCACTGTGGTTCCTCACACATAGGAGAAAAGCATGAATTAGAAGCGTACCTTTTCAACCTTCTCCCTATTCCAGGGGTCTACAAGATAAAACCTCAGCAGAGTGTAGAAGATCTGCCAGCTTTGCCCTTTTTAAAAAAATTATTTCCCCCTTATTTGTGTGAATTGGGGAAGACAACATCCATTTTAATTAATGAAATCACCCCAGTTCCATGTTCGGTTTGCAGAACCAATAAATGCATTTCCTACATCATCTAGATTTGCTTCGGCAATCGAGACAGCTCATACATCAAGGAAATAAATAAGCGAATATCAGTTCTTGTGTACCATCTATAAGTTTTGTTTTTTTCCTGGTTTTATTTTTTTCCTACTTTGCGCTCAGGATGCTCCGCTGCTTCCTTCCAATTTCAAAGGCAGAGCATTATTAGAAAGTAAAATAGCAAGTCGCTGTAATCCCATCCTTTGTCTGAAAACATGCCTAAGGGGGGACAGGAGGAGGAAAGGAAATGATATAACGGGATGTGTGGAGGCACCATGACATATGATGAGCTACCTCACCATTTGTCTTCTGGAAAAGGTCTCCTCTGTGAGTCATCCCACCCTGAATGACAGCCAGGTTTTCTTTAAGGTGCCTGGTATATGTCCCCCAAATTCAAAAGGCCTACCTCTTTCCAAAATGAAAAAAAAAATTGAATTGGAAAGAAAAGTGTGAGAGCTTTGTTTGAGGGGAAAAAAAAATCTCAGGTTTGGTCTACAAAAATATCATAACAGGAGGAGGAGGAGGAGGAGGAGGAAAAGAAAGAAAGAAAGAAAGAAAGAAAGAAAGAAAGAAAGAAAGAAAGAAAGAAAGAAAGAAAGAAAGAAAGAGGAGGAGGAGGGAGGGGAGGAGAGGAGAGGGGAGGGGAGGGGAGGAGGAGGAGGAGGAGGAAGAGAAGGGGAGGAGGAAGAGGAGCAAAGGAGGAGGGAAAGAAAGAAAGAAAGAAAGAAAGAAAGAAAGAAAGAAAGAAAGAAAGAGGGGAGGAGAGGAGAGGAGGAGGAAGAGGAAAAAAGGAGGAGAAGAAAGGGAGGAAGGGAGAAGAAAGGAAGGAGGAGGAAAAGAAAGAAAGAAAGAAAGAAAGAAAGAAAGAAAGAAAGAAAGAAAGAAAGAAAGAAAGAAAGAAAGAAGAGGAGGAAGGGAGGGGAGGAGAGGGAATGGGAGGAGGAAGAAGAGAAGGGGAGGAGGAAGAGGAGAAAAGGAGGAGGAAAAGAAAGAAAGAAAGAAAGAAAGAAAGAAAGAAAGAAAGAAAGAAGAGGAGGAAGGGAGGGGAGGAGAGGGAATGGGAGGAGGAAGAAGAGAAGGGGAGGAGGAAGAGGAGAAAAGGAGGAGGAAAAGAAAGAAAGAAAGAAAGAAAGAAGGAGGAGGGGAGGAGAGGAGGAGGAAGAGGAAAAAAGGAGGAGAAGAAAGGGAGGAAGGGAGAAGAAAGAAAGAAAGAGAAAAAAGAGGAGGAGGAGGAAGAAGAAGAAGAAGAGGAGGAGGAGGAGGAGGAGGAGGAGGAGAAGAGCAGCTTCGGTAAAAGCATCAGCATGGGTATTCAAGGGAAACTCACCCCAATTGAAATCTTTCCCTTACATCAGTCCATAGCCCTGGTGAATTAGTTTCTCCTTGGCTGCAATTTGATTTCATCTGCTCAGAGACATCGGGATATATATTTAAACAGAAATCTCCAACAACAAGGCAGCCAGTTGCTTCTAATAAAAACAGTTCTGCTGGAATAATGCAGTCTCTGAGAGATAGGGTGTAATATGGTTAAATGCTTTTACAATCTCCCATTAAAGTAAGTGGATGGAAATTCATTAAATATTTATAGGGTTGGGGAAAGACAGGGAAAGAGGGAGAGAGGGAGAGAGAGGGAGAGAGACAGACACACACACACACACAGAGAGAGAGAGAGAGAGAGGGAGGGAGGGAGGAAGGAAGGAAGGAAGGAAGGAAGGAAGGAAGGAAGGAAGGAAGAAAGAAAGAAAGAAAGAAAGAAAGAAAGAAAGAAAGAAAGAGACAAACACAGAGACAAAGACAGAGAGAAAAAGAAAGAAAGAAAGGAGACACAGAGAGAGACAAAGACAGAGAAAGAGAAAGAAAGAAAGAAAGAAAGAAAGAAGAAAGAAGAGAGAGAGAGAGAGAGAGAGAGACCATAAGCTACACTATAAGTGAAAATGCTACCTCAGTTGTCAGTCAACACCAACATAACTTGGCATGGGTCACAATAGATGGGCTGTACACAGTTCTAGTTCAACAAGACACAGAGAGGCAGAGATCCTTCACTAGCCATTGAATAATTCTGGTATACCAAAGAAAATAACTACAATGTACTACATCTCTTGTGAGGTTGTTGCAGTGTAGTTCACAACAGCTCCTTGCCAAAGGAACAATGGATGCATGAAAACTGATCAAGGAGAGAAGCAACCTGGAATTCAGGAGAAACTTCCTAACAGTGAGGACAATTAAGCAATGGAACAGAAGTTGCCTTCAGAAGTTGTGGCTGGTTCATCACTCAATGTTTTTCAGAAGAGACTGGACAGATACTTGTCTGAAATGGTATAGGTTCTCCTGCTTGAGCAGGGGGCTGGACTAGAAGACCTCCAAGGTCTCTTCCAACTCTGTTTATTCTATTCTATTCTATTCTATTCTATTCTATTCTATTCTATTCTATTCTATTCTATTCTATTCTACTCTACTCTATTCTATTCTTTTTCTATTCCAGGAGAGAAGCAACCTGGAATTAAGGAGAAACTTCCTAACAATGAAGACAATCAACCAGTGGAACAGCTTGCTACCAGAAATCGTGGGCGCTCCATCACTCAACGTTTTTAAAAAGAGACTGGACAGATACTTGTCTGAGATGGTATAGGTTCTCCTGCTTGAGCAGGGGGCTGGACTAGAAGACCTCCAAGGTCCTTTCCAGCTCTTTTCATAAGGGTGCTTGGTGAAAGAGGCCGTGAGAGAAAGAACATCTAAAAAGTCACCTCTTCCCCAGATCTGCAATATCTCCCCAAATTTTATGAACATCCTAGATCTTCCAGAAACCGATGTCCAAGGAATAACGATAAGGGTGTCTTCAAGAAGTCAAAAGGGCAGGTTTTCAAAGTCATCCCACCGAAATAATTCCGAAAATGACGAGGCGTTCCGTCAGGGTTTTCCCTAAAGGCTTAAATCACTGTTTGTTTTCCTACCTCTGAACGAAGATGTCTCACCATCTCGCATTATGCATGTTCAAATGTTAACATTTTCATACTCTTAAAAAAGGCCACATCCATCATTTGTGAGAGCAGCCAAAACTGGATCCCCTAGAGCGGAGCCCAGCAACAAATAGTGATTGATGACTAATAATAACCATTTTTAATGTCAGATCTATTCGCAAGAACATGACAGCAGGAGCCTGGAGATCATTCATCCTAAGTCACCAGTGTTCTAGGGATTACCTGTGAGATGGAAGATGTTGGCTACATTCCTGTTACTGGGAAATGTGAGTTTATGGAACGGAAGAGTTGGAAGGGAGGTTTGGTAGCCATCCTCTGACATCTTTAAAGTTGTCAAAGTTGGACACTTCCTATTCTAGAACATTCACAGAGATCTAACCAGTTCTGGAATGACATCTGCCCATCTCAAGTAGAAATAAGGGACAAGGGCAAAAGATTCTTTCCTTCGGCATCCAGTTCTTAATTTTGCCCTTTCTCAAAATTGCATGTTCAAATACCAGTAGGATGCTTGCCTTAGGTTTTGTCATTCCCCCAAACCTTAAAAACAAAAACAAAAAAACACACCAAAACCTCAACACAACTGTCTGACATTTTGCGGCCCAAGTCCTTTTCAGTACAAAAGCAAGTCAGAGGGAGTTCCTTTTATCCCTTCCTGCTAGATCTTGGCAAAATGTTTGTGCAATAAATCAATTAAGCTGGAAAATAATAGGGGGCTGGACTAGAAGACCTCCAAGGTCCCATTCAGCTCTATTCTATTCTATTCTATTCTATTCTATTCTATTCTATTCTATTCTATTCTATTCTATTCTATTTATTCTCTATTCCATTCCATTCTCTATTCTATTCCATTCTTTATTCTATTCTATTCTATTCTATTCTATTCTAGTCTAGTCTAGTCTAGTCTACTTTACTTTACTCTATTCTATTCTATTCTATTCTATTCTATTCTACTCTACTCTACTCTACTCTACTCTACTCTACTCCACTCCACTCCACTCCACTCCACTCCACTCCACTCCACTCCACTCCATTCCATTTTCTATTCCATTTTCTGTTCTGTTCTGTTCTATTCTATTCTAAAAACAGAGTTATGGAAATCATATTCCCCAATGGGTCAGACTCATCATCATTAACCCTTTAAAAATGCACTCACAAGCATCCTTTACCATTTTCAGCTAAAAAGGTTTAGACTTCATATCCAAATTTAGTCATAGCCGTTTGTTTTTGCTGTAAGCTAATAACAGAGATGAAGTCAAGCTGAGCTGCAATAACTTCATAGACACATCACAGACTTTTCTGGACATCAGTAGAAGCGGATTGACACAGCTTTCTTCTGATATGAGTTTTTAACTTTCCACTCTAGCCCACACTTTGCATCCTCTTCCCTTCCAACCTAGCTCCAATGTTTGATCAACTTCTTCGGGGTCAGCTGAGATCAACAAGAACATAGAACATAGAATAATGGAGCTGGAAGGGACCTTAGAGGTCTTCTACTCCAGCCCCCTGCTTGAGCAGGAGAACCTATACCATCTCAGACAAGTGACTGTCCAGTCTCTTCTTACAAACCTCCAGTGATGGAGCGCCCACGATTTCTGGTGGCAAGCTGTTCCACTGGTTAATTGTCCTCACTGTTAGGAACTTTTTCCTTAATTCCAGGTTGCTTCTCTCTTTGGACAGTTTCCAACCGTTGTTTCTTGTCCTGCCCTCTGGTACTTTGGAGAATAATTTGGGAAATAGTTTGACCCCCTCATCTTTGTAGGAGCCCCTCAAATATTGGAATGCTGCTATCATCTTTTAACCTGCTGTCAAGTCCAAAATCTGAAGGAATGGCTAAGGTCCACCCCACGCAGAAGCAAAGTGGGTCATTTTGCTAAGGAGTGTGTGGTGTTTCACCAGCATCCCAACTCCCCTTCATTCTAGAACTTGTGAACCCCAACTGTTGAGATTTTTGCTCTTTTCAACATCTCCTTCATGGTGGGAAGTGAATGGGTGGATACACAAGTGGGCTTTACCCATCCATTTGGGTACCAAACCGATGTGTACAGTCAATTTATCCATCTGATAAGTGAACAGAAAAGCTTTCACATCCCTGATTTATAGCACATCACAGGCCATAAATTGCCATTAGGAGAAGTGCAGTCTTGTAGATCATACAATCTGAGACTCTGGGTCACTATTTATTCTCTCCTGACATATGGGAAGTACTGCTTGTCACCCCTAATTTGCAAAAGGATAAGGATGAGGTGCAGGCGCAGCTGGCAGAGATGCCCTTTGACCCGGAAGTGCTATCCATAGGCAGGACGATTGCTGCAATTTCAGGATAACGGTACATCCTCACTCCAAATGGGATGTTATCTTGCCAGTAAGTGTGTTTTCTCCTTGCTATTCTTCTCTTACAATTGTGAGACATCTTTGCCAGGATATCTGGCGCGGGGACATAATCAATTCAGATGAGGAGAAGATACTCACGTTTTTTAGAGTTATGGAGAAGGGGCAGCTGGGGAGGGGGGGAAGGTTGTGCTTGCTGATGAAATCCTCTCTCCATCTGTCTTAAAATGTAGCTTTTGGGTTTTGGTGAAAGCAGGACAAGAAACAATAGATGGAAACTCATCCAGGAGAGAAGCAACCTAGAACTAAGGAGAAACTTCCTGACAGTGAGAACAATTAACCAGTGGAACAACCTGCCTCCAGAAGCTGTGAATGCTCCAACACTGGACATTTTAAAGAAGAGACTGGACAGCCATTTGTCCAAAATGGTATAGGGTCTCCTGCTTGAGCAGGGGGGGTGGACTAGAAGACCTCCAAGGTCCCTCCCAGCTCTGTTCTTCTGTAATTCTGTAAAAGCTCTATCTCTGAAGGTATCTTGCTGAGTCTTCAGACGTAGGAAGTGCCTTCGGTTAACCCTCCTTCCATACTAACTCTAGCTTAGTATTCGCAACTCTACTTCACAACTTCAGAGAAAGTCATTCTCAACTTAACCAGGGCTTGCTAGAGAGGGAACTGTCATCCTTTTCAATGAAAAGTCCCTAAGAGAGGAAGGAGGAGATCTGTGTGGTGGATGGAGACATTGGCCACCAAAAGAGAAAGCTAGCTGAGAACCAAAGCTCAGAACGGCTAAAGGAGGATAAGTAAGCTATTTAGCTTAGCAAGGGTGGGGGGTCATCACCAGGAACCTTATGAACAACAAAAAGAATGAAGAAAACAAACAGCTGGCCGTGAGCAAGCCATTGTTGCACAGATAACCACATTTAGTGATGACACAGATTGGTTTGTTTGCTGCTGTTTTGTCGGAGTAGGGGGGGGACGTCTAAATTGGGACAAGCTGAAGCTTTCATTTCCTATCCCGTCTGCGTTTGCCAGACCCAACAGCTGCCTTCAGCATCTGGCATAGAAAGCAGAATCTGTGGTTTCTGTCCAACATATTTTTTTTCGCAGTGGGTGGGTGGGTGGATGGGTGGGGGAGCCGAAGGATATGCCAGACAGATTTTCATGGACCGCATTCAGCTTTGCTGCCATCTCTGTCGCATTATTTTGAAATGTCAGATGGATAACAAACGGATGTGTTTCTCCTACAGGAGCCAGATCCTTCCCTGAGTTTGTAGTACCTTCACGTTGTGTTGGGAAAAGTATGTTCCAATCAAAAGCAGGATGCGATCGAGCTTCGCAGAGCAGATTTTGTTTAAAATATGGGTGTCGGGGACCCATGGGGGGGGGAAGATATTAGAGATTCCACCTCCAGGTCCTAGGCACATAGACAAGACAATGGTGGCCTCCTAACTCTAGTCTGAGCTGCAAAAATCTTGGACCGATGGAGGAAGCTTCCTTCTTATGGCATAATTCACATCAACCACATCTGATAGGTGTTTTCATATTCCAGTTCATAGGATGGATCCAGATTTACCAAGACTCATTTGATTTATGGTGATCTCTGCTTGCCAGCTTCCTACTGACTTCCAGATGGGCACTGATCCAACGTGGCTTGGCTTGGGGTCTTAAATCTTATTTCAACAAATCTAGCGCCACGTTGACTTCAGTTCCATGTAAGAAAGAGTCACATTCAAATTGAGTTTCTTTCTATGGAGGTTCTCCATCATCCAAGTCATGGTTGTCCCAAAGGTGCTTTTTCAGGAGGCAACTGGACTTTCTTGTTTCTCTTTGAAGATGTTTCTCTTCTCATCCAAGAAGCTTCTTCAGCTCTGACTAGATGGTGGGGAATGGAAGGATTTATACTCCTTGTAGAGCGCTGGTCATTTGTCTTCTTTTAGAGAGTTGTTGATGCCACCTGGAGGCTTATCTGTGTCGTCAGGGTCACCTGAGTAGTGCAAATGGGTGTGGGGCCTTCTTGGAACTGTTGAAAGGACTGTGTTGTAGACTGAACATGTAGATGTAGATCCAGTCAGAGCTGAAGAAGCTTCTTGGAAGAGAAGTGAAAGGTCTTCAAAGAGAAAAAAGAAGTTGTCCCAAAGGTGCTTCTTCAAAAGGCAACTGGACTTTGTTTTTGGAATAGGATAGAGCTGGAAGGTACCTTGGAGGTCTTCTAGTCCAGCAACCCGCTCAAACAGAAGAACCTACACCGTCCCAGACTGGTGAATGTCCAGTCTCCTCTTAAAAATCTCCAGTGATGAGCGCCCACAATTTCTGGAGGCAACTTCTGTTCCACTGGTTGATTGTCCTCACTGTCAGGAAGTTTCTCCTCAGTTCCAGGTTGCTTCTCTCTTTGATCAGTTTCCAACCATTGTTTTTCCCTGAAGACATTTTGCTTCTCACCCAAGAAGCTTCTTCAGAACTGAAGAAGCTTCTTGAAGGAGAAGCAAAAGCTCTTCCAGGTTCCTACTGAGTTTTTCCTCTCTTCTGGGTCTGAAACCAACTCTGGGAGTTGCGAGAAAGGCAGGAGAGGTGCAACCTAGAAAATTAAAAGATGCTGAGCCCTGTAGTTCAGCCACCTCCAGAGACAGCTACAGATGTCCTACCTTGGACCGAGATGCTAGAGGTTGTGTTTTCCTCTCTTTTGAAATGAATTTGTTGCCTTGAACCCTTGCAGCTTTCTCTGATTCAGGTCCTCCTACCTCCTCCTGCTTTACAAAAGGTGAACAGGCAGCTGGTACGGCCGATAGGCTTTTTCGAAGCCTTTCATGCATGATCTCCACATCCGCGTAGCTTTATAAATATGGTAATGGCTTTCCCCTGCTTGCCTGGATAGGAAATAAGGTCCAGAGTCACGTAAGATCCTGGACCTGGAGAGATAACCATAGAAACAACTTGCTGCAAAGCAAACACTCCACATTATACACTCTGGGTCAAATTAACTCTCCCTTTCTCTCTCTTTTGTCCTTGTCCCTGTGCCCATCGCTCTCCCAACAGCTTCTGTGCTCACCTATTTGCTGATTGCATCCAGCGAGGAGACAGAACCCCTTGTTTGCTTCATTACCAGAAAGTGCCAGCTTGAGATTAAAAAAAATAAAAAAAAACCCATTGATTTACACAATAGCCTCCTCGGCCTGGCACTTCAATGGAGTTGTCCTGCCGAGAAAATTGCAGATAAACTCTTAATTTATTCTCCATTTAAGCACCAGGAGGAGGTAAAGCAGGGTGGGGTTAGCACGGTGGAGTCTATAATCTGAGAGTTTTATTCCTGACATGTTCGGTGCCACCTTCCTCTTGATCAGTGGCTTCAGTCGAGAGGAGAAGACACAAGGAGGACTTGTCATGAAGTGTGACCTCATGACAAGAATCTGAAATAACAGAATAACAAAATAACAGAATAATGAATAACAGAATAATGAATAACAATAACAGAATAACGAATAACAGAATAACAGAATAACGAATAACAGAATAACAGAATAACAAATAACAGAATAACGAATAACAGAATAACACAATAATGAATAACAGAATAACAATAACAGAATAACAAATAACAGAATAACAAATAACAGAATAACAGAATAACAATAACAGAATAACAAATAACAGAATAACAGAATAATGAATAACAGAATAATGAATAACAGAATAACGAATAACAGAATAACAGCATAACAAAATAACAGAATAACGAATAACAGAATAATGAATAACAGAATAACAGAATAACAGAATAACAGAATAATAGAGTGGGAAGGGAGCTTTGAGGTCTTCTAGTCCAACATCCTGCTCAAGTGGGAAACCCTATAAATGGCTGTGACCGTCATAACTATGAGTCAGTTGCCAAGCCTTTGAATTTTGTTCCCATGACCCTGGGGATGCAGCAACATTCGTAAGTGTGAAAAACGGTCGTAACTCGCTTTTTCCCAGGCTATTGCAACTTTGAACAGTCACTGAAAAAACTGTGGCAAGTCAAGGATTGCCTGTAAGTCAGATGGATGGATGGATGGATGGATGGATGGATGGATGGATGGATGGATGGATGGATGGACGGACGGATGGATGGATGGATGGATGGATGGATGGATGGATGGATGGGTGAGTGGGTGGGTGGGTGGATGGGTGGGTGGGTGGGTGGGTGGGTGGGTGGATGGACGGATGGACAGATGGATGGACAGATGGATGAAGAGACAAAAAAAAGAAAAAAAACCCATCCTATTATCCCCAGGATCCCAGTTTTGAATTTGCTTTTGATCAGGGGCCATTTTTTGAGGATGCTTTGTGACTTTTAGGTAAAGTTCGGCCCTTGGCTTGGCTGAAATAAGGGCAGAAAGGAAGAGAAGAAAAGATTGTGAATGACTAGAAGAGGTCAACTGCCGGCTTCAGCAGCAATCATTTCTGACAGAGGCTTCAAGAGTCCTAACATCTCCATGAAATATGCATGCAGATGGAGTCCATGAATAAAGCTTGCCCGCCAGAAGCAGCCTCTGCTTCGTCCCGTAGGATCTTTGATTGGCACCAAAAGCTGGTGGCAGGGAGATCAATATTTCAGGGACTGAGCATCTTTTTGGAGGTTAACTCTTCCCCTGTACAATATATGTATTGTATGTATGTAGGTATGTATGTATATGAGAGGCAGGTATGTATGTATGTATATGAGAGAAAGAGAGACTAGAACTTCTCAAGTTTGCAATTTAATAATATAAGACATTATAAGAAGATCATGACCTTTCATGGTCATCTTAGAAGAGGTGATATAGGTCTGTCTGTCTGTCTGTCTGTCTGTCTGTCTGTCTGTCTGTCTGTCTGTCTGTCTGTCTGTCTGTCTGTCTGTCCGTCCGTCCATCCATCCATCCATCCATCTATCCATCTATCCAAATATCCTTCCATCCATCCATCCTCCTATCCATCTATCATTCACCTGTCTGAGATGGTATAGGTTCTCCTGCTTGAGCAGGGGGCTGGACTAGAAGACCTCCAAGGTCCCTTCCAGATTCTATTCTATTCTATTCTATTCTATTCTATTCTATTCTATTCTATTCTATTCTATGTAAATGTCAACTAGAATCCTATCTGGGCCAATGTCCTAGACTTTGAGGCTGAACAGTCAGACCTGGAATCAGAGGCAACTATCCAAAATTAAAACAGAGAACGAGCAGAGGTTCAAGAGTTTTTGCAGGATTACAGCCCCAGCAGAAACGACTGCTGAACAGCTGCAGCTGTGAACGGGTGGGGACTTACAGAGCATGCTCAGAACATCCATGGCTTGTTAGAAGCTTTTAGAAAATGGATTCTTGATGCTGTGGAAGTTTTGCCTGCTTATCTGATGATGACTTGGTCCTTTGATTGCACCACTCCTGGAGATGTCTACCCCCTTGAGCATCCACTGCCAGAAATACTTCCTGCAAATTTGGCTGCTGGGAGTGAGTTGATTTTTAACAGCGGGTTCCACTGATGGGAGACTGTGGCTTTTCAAACCCGGCCAAGCAGTAAATCTACTGTTTATAGCTTTTTTTGTTTAACCTTCTTATCAGAGCTTCTTTAGGCTTTGAAGGCCAGAATTTCCTACCTAAAGTTGGGAAAAGGGACCTCAAATTAGGCCCACCCTATCTGGGCTGCAAAATCGAGATGGCCACCAGATGGCAGCAAAGAGATGCCCTGAACTCTTTGCTGATGGGGCTAGTGACCACCTGGATTTTTGCCACCCAGATCTGATAGTCTTGATCCACATAGCCAGGATATGATTTCTCCTTACGTCCAGGTTGAATCTCTCCTTGGTCAGTTTCCATCCTTGTCTGGCCTTTGGGTGCTTTGGAAAATAGATTGAAACACCCCCCCTCCTCTCTGTGGCAGCCCCTCAAATATTGGAAGACTGCTGTCGTGTCTCCCCTGGTCCTTCTCTTCACTAGACTGGCCATGCCCAGTTCTTGCAACTGTTCTTCCTATGTTTTAGCCTCCAGTCCCCTCATCATCTTTGTTGCTCTTCTCTTGCACTTTTTCTGTGTTTTCAACTCTATGCTGCTGGAGAAGACTCCTGCGAGTCCCCTGGACTGCAAGGTGATCAAACCGGTCAGTCCTAGAGGAGGTCAACCCCGACTGCTCTTTAGAAGGTCAGATCCTGAAGTTGAAACTCAAGTCCTTTGGCCACCTAAGGAGAAGGAAGGACTCACCGGAGAAGAGCCTAAAGCTGGGAAAGATGGAGGGCAAGAGAAGAAGGGGACGACAGAGAAGGACGTGGCTGGATGGAGTCCCTGAAGCAGTAGGCGTAAGCTTCAATGGACTCCAGAAGATGGTAGAGGACAGGAAGGCCTGGAGGAACGTTGTCCATGGGGTGGCGATGGGTCGGACACGACTTCGCAACTAACAATAACAACAACATGCCTTATTTTAATTGTGACGCTTCTGACACAAATAAAACAAAACAACTGAGGCATAGATGGCTAGGAGAATACCAAAGTCTCATTTTAAAAACTTCTCTCTTTTTTTTTGGCTCTTCTGGGAATCTAAAATCAGGAGTCTTTATGCAGTTATTTTTTATTATTATTATTGTTTTTAAGAAAGATGTTTCTTCTGAAGTGACCTATTTGCCTTGATATCTCAAAGTACATTGACTAGAACTGCCGACATGTTCCGCAGCTGGAGGTAATGTATCTCCAAATAGAGAGCTGAGGGATTCTTTTTTCTATATTAAACTATTGATTTTTCATAAACAAAAAAGCACAAAAGGCCACGGAAAACAATTGCAGGAAGCTGAAGAATTAGACACTGCCTTGTGCCTTAGTGACTGGGTTTCGGGCATCAAGTTTTTCAAGGTATCAAAATAATAATAATAATAAAAAAGCTTGGTGGATATCAGCCACGAACCTCCAAAAGTTCAGGAGGCCCAAAAAAAATAAATAGGGTAAGGTTGGCTTTGCCTCAGTTGGAGAGAATTCCTCTAGGACTAGGTCAACTGAGTATTTATTTTTTTTTATTCCTGGAGGGGAACCCCCCCCCCCACAAATGTTTTGACTCTGTCCCTTCCAGATTCTTCCTTTAGTCAAGACCTTAATTTTTTTATAGTCAGAGTAACAGAATAACAGAGTTAGAAGGGACCTTGGAGGTCTTCTAGTCCAACCCCCTGCTCAGGCAAGAAACCCCATATATAGGTATAGGTTCTCCTGCTTGAGCAGGGGGCTGGACTAGAAGACCTCCAAGGTCCCTTCCAGCTTCTATTCTATTCTATTCTATTCTATTCTATTCTATTCTATTCTATTCCTTATTTCTATTCTATTCTATTCCTTATTCTATTCTATCTATTTCTTATTCTATTCTATTCTATTCCTATTCCTATTCTATTCCTATTCTATTCTAATTTCTATTCTATTCTATCCTATTCTCTGTTCTGTTCTATTTTATTTCCTATCCTATCCTATCCCATTCCATTCCATTTTAGACAAATGACTGTCCAGTCTCTTCTTAAAAACTTCCAGTGTTGGGGTATTCACCGCTCCTGGAGGCAGGTTGTTCTACTGGTTAATTGTTCTCACTGTCAGGAAGTTTCTCCTTAGTTCCAGGTTGCTTCTCTTCTTGATGGGTTTCCACCCGTTGCTTCTTGTCCTTGCCTTCAGGGGCTTTGGAGAATAGCTTGACTCCCTCTTCTTTGTGGCAACCCTTGAGATATTGGAACACGGCTATCATGTCCCCCCTCGTCCTTCTCTTCATTAAACTAGACACATCCAATTTCAGCAGCTGTTCTTGCCCGATAACCATTCTTATCATACACTTTTTCTTCTAAAGGCTGGACATACCTAGATTTTGAACAGCAGCGTTTCCAGAACCCAGTGTGAAAACCTGCCCTGAGACAAATTTAGCTGAGTGACCGTTTTGCTATCTCGGAGAGCCCTACATCTGAGCCGGTGCCAGATTTTTGGCCTGTAAGGAAGGGCGGCGATCGACTTACGGCTAAGCCCAATCCAGCTGCAAGGAAGCACGTTAACCAGCCGACTCCCCCAGCGTGTGAAAAAGCCAGCACCGCTTGCAAAAAGCAGAGCCTTTTTCAGATGACTTGTGATTTATCCGGTGTATGCATCCGCAGACATTCCTCCCTCGGCCTCCTTTTAATTAAAACTACGGCCAAGGCGGGGGGGGGGGAGAGGAGAGAGAAGAAAGAGCAAGAGAGAGACGGAGTGGGCCACAAACACAGCCTGACAGTTTCAATTTTCACTTACAGCTTCCTTTTCTAGGATTGATATCTTTCACCTTTCTGCTGAAGAGGAAAGCCTTGTCTGTCATAAATCAGCTTGGAGACGGAGTCGACAAAGCTCACAGCTTTAGCCCAGCCAAGCAGGGGGAAACTGCCATTGGAGCACGTAGCCAAGTGCGTGTAGAAATGGGGTAGATGTAAGGAAGAGCCAGCTCCAGGAGATATTTAAGCTATTGCAGCTCTCAGCCTACATAAATGGAAGGCAGCCCCACTGCAGTGCCATTTCAACAGGGGCGTTCAATCAGAATAGAGCTGGAAGGGACCTTTTGAGGTCTTCTAGTCCAACCTCCTGCTCAAGCAGGAGATCCTACACTGGCTGTCCAGTCTTTTCTTAAAAACCTCCAGTGATGGAGCACCCACAACTTCTGGAGGCAGGTTGTTCCACTGGTTAATTGTCCTCACTGTCAGGAAGTTTCTCCTTAATTCTAAGTTGCTTCTCTCCTTGATTAGTTTCCATCCATTCTTTGTTGTCCTGCCTTCTGGTGCTTTGGAAAATAAGTTGACCCCCTTCTCTTCTTTGTGGCAGCCCCTCAAATACTGGAAGGCTGCTATCATGTCCCCCCCCTGGTCCTTCTTCTCTCTAGACTGGCCATTCCCAAGTCTTGCAGCCGTTCTTCATATGTTTTAGTCTCCAGGCCTTTAATCCTTCTAGTTGCTCTTCTTTGCACTCTTTTTTTGTAATGTGGGGACCAAACCTGGATGGCCTTACTAGGGAAGACTTCATGTGATTTTCATTCTATACCTCTGTTAATACAGCCTAGCACCGTGTTGGCTTTTTTTGGCAGCTGCAGCATATTGCTGGCATATTTGTCCACTAAGACTACAAGATCCCTCTCACAGTTACTACATTTGTTCGGTTGCACCCTCTTTGAAAAGCTGCATGAAAATGTAAGCGAGATATATAAGGAACGGTTGCTGGAATTGGGTATGTCTAGTTTAATGAAGAGAAGGACTTGGGGTGACATGATAGCAGTGTTCCAATATCTCAGGGGCAGCCCCAAAGAAGAGGGAGTCAGGCTATTCTCCAAAGCGCCTGAAGGCAGGACAAGAAACAATGGATGGAAACTAACCAAGGAGAGAAGCAACCTGGAACTAAGGAGAAACATCCTGACAGTGAGGACAATTAACCAGTGGAACCACCTGCCTCCAGAAGCGGTGAATGCTCCAACACTGGAAGTTTTTAAGAAGAGACTGGACAGCCATTTGTCTGAAATGGTATAGGCTTTCCTGCCTGAGCAGGAGGTTGATCTAGAAGACCTCCAAGGTCCCTTCCAACTTTATTATTATTATTATTATTATTATTATTATTATTATTATTATTATTATTATTATTATTATTATTATTGTTGTTGTTGTTGTTGTTGTTGTTGTTGTTGTTGTTGTTATTATCTCCCATCAACGCTGTTTTCAACTTGTTCTGTTATTTCCTAGAAACGGTTTCAACTCCAAGCAAGTCTGACTCATCCAGATGTTCAGGAGTCACATTTCTACCCAGCTCAACCCACAGTAAGTGTCCCAGATTGCCTAACCTTAACCTACGCTGTGCATGAATCAGTTTGCCTACCACTTATGTGTAACAGGTATGAGTAATATTCATATTAATCATTGCCAACGCTAAGAGAAGAAGCTAAAAAATTCTTTTTAAAAAAAAATGAGGTCTACAATGCATGATTTTTTTCAGCACCAAGAGGTTATAGATACTGGTTATAGTATCAGAGCGCGAACAAGGAAATACCTGCAGAGTTATGATTTAATTAAAGATAATAAGGAGGCATTCACAAAAGGAAGCCGAGACTAGCACATCTGATCAAACAGTGTTTGAGGGGGCAACAGAAGGAGAGACAGGAGAGTGGAGTGCCGTTGTTCAGGAAAGGCTTTTCAAAAACCATGAATAGACCCCATGGGATGCCAATTATACATAATCCCCCCTATCAGTAGAGTAGAGAAAGTGGAATAAAAGTCAAAGCATTGGATATTCTGCCTTGCGAGCAAAAAAAAATGATTCCGGGACACGGTTTTTCTACTTAACCAAAAAAAAAAAGCCAAAAAAACATGGGACCTATTTCTTTGCTTCGTTGTAATAAAAGCTCAATTGATTTACTTGAGATGACTGGATTCTCTAGATCGGCGTTTCTCAACCTGAAGGGTGTCTGGACTTCAACTCCCACAATTCCCCAGCCGCTGGAAGTCCAGGCACGTTAAAAGCACGCTGGCGTGGGAATTGGAGTCCAGACGTGGACCGATGGGAGCGGAAAGATAGACAGTATGCCATTATAACAGGGGTGAGGATGCTGGCTGAGACATTTGGGCTCCTAAACATCTGAGAAGAAATATAGAGTGGAACAGCCTTTCAGAGGGAATGGTGTGTGGGTGAACATATGCACGTTGCTCACACTCGTGTGAACGGGGCTGCGAGTGTCCACAGTGAGCAGTAACGGGGGCTGTGAAGGCCCACAACCTTCACGCAAATGGGGCCACCAACACCCGTGACGCTTGCAGTGATGGTTGCACGAGTGGGACTGCAAACGCCCGTGACACAGCTTGTGTGTGTAAGGCTGTGCATGCATGCACACACATGCGTGCGTGGGCCGGCCAGTCACACAGCCCGTCAGCCCACCGGTTGGGGATCCCTGGCGTAGAAGCTCTTCAGAAAGGCCTCTTCTAGCCACAGAGGAGAGATGGACGTCCAGCTTGGAGGCTGGGAGACTTTCTCACTGTCTTGAAGGTCTCCCTGTTTTGCTAGCTTCTCTCTGCCATTATCCTACCTAAAACCTGAAGGGGAGGGGAGGAGGAAGCAGCTGGAAACATCTGGATCTCTGTAGCAAAAGAGGATCATGTGGCCCCAGGACACAACAACAGTCCTAAGTATAAACCAGTTGCCGAGTGTCTGAATTACAAATTGCAAAGGGGGGTAACTGTGAAAAACGATGGTTTTTCATGCCATTGCAACCATTGTAAGTGAGAATAGAGAATAGAGCTGGAAGGGACCTTGGAGGTCTTCTAGTCCAGCCCCCTGCTTAAGCAGGAGAATCTATACCATCTCAGACAAGGGACTGTCCAGCCTCTTCTTAAAAACCTCCAGTGATGGAGCGCCCACAATTTCTGGAGGCAAAGCTGTTCCATTGATTAATTGTTCTAACTGTCAGGAAGTTTCTCCTTAATTCCAGGTTGCTTCTCTCTTTGGTCAGTTTCCAACCATTGTTTCTCGTCCTTCCTTCTGGTGCTTTGGAGAATAATGTGACCCCCTCTTCTTTGTGGCAGCCCCTCAAATACCGGAACGCTGCTATCCTGTCTCCCCTATTTCTTCTTTTCTCTAGATTAGCCAAACCCAAGTCCCACAGCTGTTCTTCGTATGTTTTAGTCTCCAGCCCTTGGATCATCTTAGTTGCTCTTCTCTGATTTTTTTTCAAAACTTTCAACATCTTTTTGATGATGTGGTGTCCAAAACTGGCTGCAGTGTGTAAGTCAGCCTGTATTTTTGTTTCAAACAGGTGTCTTTCTAACACGTGGCCATCTTCTGGGTTTTTTTTCGCTTTTCTGTCTCTTATTTTAGCTAGTTAATACATAAGGACTGTGTCAAATTGACTGCTCCCCGCCTTTCCAATTTTGTCTTCAGACTGGCCTTCGAGTACCTTCTTGGGCAGGGGGAGGGAAAGGAGTTTGCAGTTGAAAAGAGTCCAAACATTGCTTTAAAAAATAATAATAAACTCACGGTGACGGTGTTTTTGCGCCAAGCCGCCCGCCCCTTTCAACAAGATTCTTAAAAAGAGGTTTCGGTAATTTTCCAACCTGAAAAAAAAAGGGGGGGGACTAAATAGAGACGGATGGAGTGCCTCTTTCTAGGGTGCATCAGAAATGGAAGGATGCGACTGCAAATGTTATCGGGCTCAGCATGTCGGCGCGGCAGAGAATAAAATGGGACCGTAATTTCCCCAGAAGTGGCTCTGAAGGCAGGATTGAAATGCTCGATTGTCAAAGCAAATATAGGAATCACAGGGTTTTTGCTTGAAACAAGCCGGGGTGAAAAGGGGAGAGGCCAGCAGTCAACTTGTTTGATGGAAAAAAATCTTGTGCTTGACTGGAGGAAGTGGCTCGGTTTGCAGTTTGTAGCCGTTATCTCCCTCCGCAGGCTTCGAATTTGGGAAAATTGGAACTTTCCCTGGGAGGCAGTTGGGCAGGATGGAAAGAGGGAAAGGAGTTGATTACCAGAGGACTCTGTGTGTGTGTGTGTGTGTGTGTGAGAGAGAGAGAGAGAGAGAGCAGGGAGGGAGGGAGGGAGGGAGGGAGGGAGGGAGGAAGGAAGGAAGGAAGGAAGGAAGGAAGGAAGGAAGGAAGGAAGGAAGGAAGGAAGGAGACGGGAATGAGAGGAAAGAAGGATGGAGACAGGAATGAGAAGAAGGAAGGAGATGGATGGATGGATGGATGGATGGATGGGAAGGAAGGAAGGAAGGAAGGAAGGAAGGAAGGAAGGAAGGAAGGAAGGAAGGAAGGAAGGAAGGAAGGAAGGAAGGAAGGTGCCAGGGAGGAGAAGAAGGAAGGATATGGATGGATGGATGGATTGATGGAAAAGGAAGGAAGGAAGGAAGAAAGGAAGGAAGGAAGGAAGGAAGGTGCCAGGTAGGAGAAGAAGGAAGGATATGGCTGGATGGATGGATTGATGGAAAAGGAACGAAGGAAGGAAGGAAGGAAGGAAGGAAGGAAGGAAAGGAAGGAAGGAAGGAAGGAAGGAAGGAAGGAAGGAAGGAAGGAAGGAAGGAAGGAAGGAAGGAAGGAAGGAAGGAGGCCCGGGAATGAGAGGAAAGAAGGATAGAGACAGGAAAGAGAGGATTGAAGGAAATGGATGGATGGGAAAGGATGGAAGGAAGGAAGGAAGGAAGGAAGGAAGGAAGGAAGGAAGGAAGGAAAGGAAGGAAGGAAGGAAGGACAGGAAGGAAGGAAACTAGACATATCCGATTCCAGCAACCGTTCCTTATATGTTTTAGTCTTCTGCAGTTGAACCAAAGCCATCTCTGCCATCCTTTTAGCCAACTAGAAATCTATTAACTTCCGCTATTAGTTCTTTCCCTGACTTATTTCATATTCTAGATCATAGGGTTTAAAAAAAAAAAAAGTTTAAACAAAACTGGGCTTCATGGATTAACAACCCCAAGCTGTTTGATTTATTTTTAATGATCGCTTTTATTGTGGTTATCATTGGATCAAAAGTTTACAGAATGGAAAGGCGGAAGGCGGGTTCAACAGTCAATCCCCATCACTACACTACCACTATCCACACAAATGGAGATCTTGTCATTCTGCAAAGCTCTCTGTGCGTTTGTGCGAAGATGCACACACACACAGAGAGACAGACAGCTAGCAAAAGAGCCAACAGATGGATAATGGCATCTCCCTGAATACCTAATCTTTTCTCTGGGATACTGTCAGGTTTTGAAGCCAACAAAACTTAATTGAACTTTCTGTTCCAGCTGAGAAAGGTTATGGATCTGTCAAGTGGGAGCAGAGATGGCAAGGAAAGGTCAAAAAAAGGGGGCTTTTCAGGGTGGGACAGGGGGATTGTCCAGCTGCATCATTTTATCTTCCTCCCCACTACTGGATTCCAAATGAGCAGCTCTGAATCCCCCACCGTCTCTAAAAGCACTTGTGTGTGTGTGTGATGATTACATATAGAGGAAGGGTCCCGGATGTGTCGAGTTTGATTTGGCACCCAGATGGGCTTCAAGGAGGTTCAAGTCTCCTTTGCTGCACATGCCTCATGACCCCAGGTGAAGAAGATCATCCCACCCACCTTTGCCTCAGGAGAAAGAATGAATAGATGTGCAGCACCCCAATTCTGAAGCTGTCCTTTGACAGGAAATGGCCCCGTACATTACAAAGGGAGACCCTCTAGTTCATTTAAACATTGTTTAAAGGCTGATGGACAGATGGATGGACCAAGAGATGGACAGGCAGATGGATGAACAGTCGGATGGGCGGTCGGATGGATGAATGGATGGATGGACAGGTAGACTGACGGACTGATGGACAGATGGATGGGTGGGTGGGTGGGTGGACAGGTAGACAGATGGATGCAGGCATGCATGGATGGACATGTGGGTGGACAGGTAGATAGATGGACGGACGGATGGATGGATGGATGGATAAACTGATGGACTGATGGACAGATGAGTGGGTGGGTGGGCGGACATGTAGACAGATGGATGCATGCATGGATGTGTGGGTGGACAGGTAGACAGATGGATGGACAGGTAGACTGATGGACTGATGGACAGATGGATGGGTGGGTGGACATGGAGACAGATGGATGCGTGAATGAATACATGGATGTATGGGTGGGTGGACAGGTGGATGGATGAATGGATGGACAGGTAGACTGATGGACTGATGGACAGATTGATGGGTTGGTGGGTGGGCATGGAGATGGATGGATGGATGGACAGATAGACTGACACACTGATGGACAGATGGGTGGGTGGGTGGACATGTAGGCAGATGGATGGATGGACAGGTAGACAGATGGATGGATGGATGGATGGATGGATGGATGGATGGATGGATGGATGGAAAGGCAGGCAGATGGACAGATGGATAGATAAAAGAACAAAACCATGACAATATGACACCACCTCTTTCCAATTCAAGCCCACATGATTGTTGTCCTTTTTTCCTGCCCAGAATCCCAACATTGCATAGTAGGGCAGGACCACCAATCTCTTCTCGTCCAACTGTCTGCCATCTTTAATTGTCGGGGAGGCCAATCCCAGCGTTCTCTCTAGAGGGAGGCCCCCAGCGTTGCCTTCGAAGCCTCCAGAGATGGAGAAAGGACAGCCTCCTTTCCATCTCTGCCTAGCACAGACATTCGAGTTCACTTCTAGTGCTCACTGCCAACAGCGTCCCAAATGGTGGATCCCTTTGCGAATGTTCACCAGGCTACGAAACAATAAAACACGATGTTTCTCTTTGTGTCTATTTCTCATGATTTGTTTTGGTACACCACGCGCAACGGAGTCCCTGCTCCACCAGGGAACCCAGTCATTTCTCATTTGTTCCATTTTTAACACCGGATACGCCGCTGCCCAGAGTCACACCCGAAGGGAAACAAAAACACACACAAAAAAAATTGATACTAATGCTGGATTGTCAAAGATTTGTTTGATTGGAACTTAGATTATTCTTTTTTTCTTAAAAAAAAAAGCCTGTTTTTTTTCAATTTGGCCTCTTGCAACGAGAAAATAGTTTGGGGCTATGTTTTAATTAAAATGAATATCTGAGCTATCGTAACGTTATTGCCGGTTAAGTGTAGCAGGCTGATTTAGCATTCTCTAACACAATTATACACCAGTAATGAAACTTCGTAGAGTTATCCTTAGAATTTAAAATGCAGAAGGGAGCCGTAGCTCTCATTTGTATCCATCTTACAGCTTTTTATTGTTGCAGTATTTTTTATTTTGTTCCTCCCAGATTAACTCAGTCGTATGTAAAGACTCTCGTTACATTAGTAAGAAATTTCGGTTGGAAGGATCTTTCTTGCACGAAAATGTTTGCAACCTTTGCCAACGAATCAGAGATTTGTAATTTCTCCCACCCCCCCCCACCCCTTTTAATGCTTAACATCACTGTTAATGCAGATTAAAAAAAAACCTACTATGCGTTCCCACGCCGTGTTTCTAAACGTGGTTCCTAAATCAACCGATATTTGAGGCTTGTACCACATCCCAAAATTGTACATTATCCAAACGGATTGAAGCTATGCAAACACACTGAGTCAAATGCACACACACACACACACAATCACACACACACGCACACGGAAGCAAAGTTAATATTAAGGCTGTGCAAAATCCGTTATTAAGATTGCAGCTTGCATGCAATTTGGTAGAAATGTTAGCTTTTAGCACATTTATTTTATTTTATTTTATTTTTTTGCACCAGAGGTCAATCTCTCTGTACCGGTATTTCTGAAGGAATATATTTGTGTGTATATATATATACCCAAATATACTCCATGCTAAAAAAAACCAAATAGATCTTTGCTTCTGGCAGAGTTGCTGTGTAGGTGGAATTGTGACATATTAAATTTACTTTCAATAGGGGAGGAAACCTGTAAAAAAAAAATAAAGAAAAGCAGCTTAAAGGGGAAAAAAATAATAATAACAGCATCTTTTTTCAGAATAATAACACTTCCACAAGTGAGGCCTGACTCCTTTTCTTAACACACACAAAAGTCAAATGACAAATGTAAATATATAATGCACTAAAAAGAGCTGAGCTGTCTCCCCCCCCCCCCTTCACTGGCAATTAAAGTTCAGAAGAAAACTCCCACGAAATAGGGAGGCTCTAATTGTGGCACTGATAAACTATGATTTGCGGTTTTCTTTAACCCAACCCATAGATAACAGAAGGATCAAATGGCTGAGATTTTCAGAAGTTAATTAAGTAGAATTCCCATCAGTTCACAGTGTCAAAATTTGCCTTGGGATCTATCAAATGTCTTTTTTTTTCACCCTATGAACAGGTCTTTCTGTTTTGCTAGCCTGTTTTCCAGTTGCTTGAGAATTCCTTCCCATTTTTTTCCCTAATGACGATTGATGTTGGCTATTGTTTCTTGTGATGTTGGCTAGTCTGAGTAGATGTTTTGAAGTGACTGCAAAGCTTGGCGCTATTCAAAAATAAGCTGAACGGAAAGGCAGTCCTCTCTGTTAGGAAGTTTCTCCTTAGTTCCAGGTTGCTTCTCACCTTGATTAGTTTCCATCCATTGCTTCTTGTCCTGCCTCCAGGTGCTTTGGAGAAGAGCTTGACTCCCTCTTCTTTGGGGCAGCCCCTGAGATACTGGAAGACGGCTATCATGTCCCCCCTCATCCTTCTCTTCATTAAACTAGACATACCCAATTCCAGCAACCATTCCTTATATGTTTTAGCCTCCAGTCCCCTAATCATCTTCGTTGCTCTTCTCTGCACTCTTTCTAGAGTCTCAACATCTTTTTTACATCGTGGTGACCCAAAGTGGATGCCGTATTCCAAGTGTGGCCTCACCAAGGCATTGTAAAGTGGTATTAACACTTTGTGTGATTTTGATTCTCTCCCTCTGTTGATGCAGTCTAGGACTGTGTTGGCTTTTTTGGCAGCTGTAGCACACCGCTGGCTCATATTTAAGTGATTGTCCACTAGGACAATCCACTAGGATTAGTGTGTGTGTGTGTATGTGTGTGTGTGAGAGAGAGAGAGAGAGAGAGAGAGAGAGAGAGAGAGAGAGAGAGAGAGAGAGAGAGAGAGAGAGAGAGAGAGAGAGAGAGAGAGAGAGAGAGAGAGAGAGAGAGAGAGAGAGAGAGAGAGAGAGAGAGAGAGAGAGAGAGAT
>NW_015386564.1:314521-322934 GCF_001527695.2 Protobothrops mucrosquamatus | reverse complement strand
AAACAATCATTACAATTCATTTTAGCATTTATTAATTATTAGCATCTAATTAAAGCGAGTTTAATTAGCAATTAAAAGACTGGCAAAAGAGATGCATCGCTCCGTTCCTGAGAAGGAGAGGATCAAAGCACAACTCCCAAGTCCTCCCATGAGGTCTTGAGCAGTACATAAAAAGGGTCTTCTCCTCCCTACCAGAAGGACCAGCTCCTGAAAACCAAAGGTGTCTTCAGAAGAGCCTTCCTTGTAGATGTTTGCAGGTCCGTCATGAGAAAAGCAACAGGCAAGCTGCACAAGACAATAACTGAAGCATCTGGATACTTTTTAAGGGAAGGCCCAAATCATGTGTGACAGAGAAGTTAAGAGAGATTCTAGAAGAGGGGTCTTCAAACTTGGCCTTTTGATGACTTGTGGACTTCAACTCCCGGGATTCCTCAGCCAGGCATGCCTCCTACAGGTCAACTCTTGGGCTGTAATCAATACCAGCTTGTCAATTAATTTGGTTGTTCAATCAGCTGACCCCAAGGAGCCAATCCTGGCTCCCTAGACTCTGCTAAGCTTGATCTTCAGAGCCCCATCTTGAATCTAAGCCACTCAAGTATGAGATGAGAAGTATTTGTTTTAGAAGAAGGTCCTTAACCTGGTCTCTGAATAGGCCCATATTCACCATTTGTTCCATGCCTTGAAGCAGAAGCTAATCAAGCAAGTTAGGCCAGGGGGTCTTCAAACGTGGCCCTTTTATGACTTATGGACTTCAGCTCCCAGAATTCCTCAGCCAGCGTGCCTGGCTGAGGAATTCTGGGAGTTGAAGTCCACAAGTCATAAAAGGGCCAAGTTTGAAGACCCCTGTTCTAGGAGAATCACAGTGGGCCTCCCAGTTACAGTTGCCCAAAAGAATTGCTAAATACACCCACCAGCCTGTTCATCCATAGAGAAAAGAATTCCACAAGATTATGGAGCTGTTCTGCAAAACAGCTATCAGGGTTTGCAACAACCTTACTCTATGGGGCAAGAGAGTAAATTCCCCCCACAACCGATAGAATTCAGATCCTAGCTGATCATTCCGCATTCTGTTCGGTGTACCCGCGCACCATTTTTGGTCTGTGCAAAATTTAAAAAAAAAAAGTGTCATCAACAACATGGCTGGGTAGGTACAATATTAATCAATATCTAATTTCATAGCTGGGCAACTGTTTGTAATGACTTTGTACGTCTAGAATATTGTTGCAAAAAGAAAAAAAGGGGGGGGGGAATTATTCTCCTGGTAACTTGATCAAGGGATCAGGGGAAAAACGTGCAAACCTATTTCCTTGTCATTAAAGAGAGCCAAAGGACTCATTTGACTAATTAAGAAGAGACCTAGTCATCTTTAGTGCATTCAGATAAGCAGCGAAGGTTAACAGAATAACAGAGTTGGAAGGGGCCTTGGAGGTCATCTAGCCAAACCCTCTGCTCAAACAGGAGACATTCCAGTCAAATGACTGTCCAATCTCTTCTTAAAAACCTCCAGTGATGGAGCACCCACAACTTCTGAAGGCAAGTCGTTTCACTGGTTAATTGTTAGGAAATTCCTCCTTAGTTCTAGGTTGCTTCTCTCCTTGATTAGTTTCCATCCGTTGCTTCTTGTCCTGCCTTCAGGCGCTTTGGAGAATAGCTTGACTCCCTCTTCTTTGGGGCAGCCCCTCCAATATGGGACCACAGCTATCATGTCTCCCCTAGTCATTCTTTTCACTAGACTAGACATAGCCTATATACAATATAATCTTCTCCTCTCTATCAGAAGGATTATATTTGTCAATATAATCTTCTCATATTTGAATCTGTTATTGGTGTCCAAGTGTGCACGCTCAAAAATGTACTCTTTTGTTTTTCAAACGGGACCCACTAAAATGTATCCTTTTACAAAATCAATGCAGTAACGTTTAGCAAGGTCCATTTTATCCAAATCTTCTGTTCCAGGCAGCTAAGAATACATTTCAGTTGCCTGTAAATGAGTTTTTCATGTCTCCTCCCTGCCCCAAAATGAGTTTTACCATAAGGAATGTATTTTCCATCTTCTTAGGCAAACAGCTCATCTTTTGACTAAGAGGCCATTTTATAAATAGATGCTTTGGTGCAGTCTTGGATTTGAAATGGATAGATTTCAGAACAAACAAGGGGCATAATTAATTCAGATAATATGTTACACTTGATCCTTTTGCCGTCATCTTTTTTAGCATATCCTTCCTTCCAGAAATGTATTTGTTTTCGGTTTTGAACTCATGTTATTTTCCAGTTGCCTTTTGGGATAAGAAAGGCAGTGGTTTCTTGGGATTTTTTTAAACCAACGGTTTATCATAAAACTAACCCATAATCAGGAACTTTAAAAATGAGGAATGGAACAGAACGAAAGAGAATGGAACAGAACAGAACAGAACAGAGAAGAGAATATGGGATGGGATGGGATGGGATGGGATGGGATGGGATAGGATAGGATAGAATAGAATAGAATAGAATAGAATAGAATAGAATAGAATAGAATAGGCCATCTGACCATATTAAAAATATAAAACTATAATATGCAAGTAGATACAGGAAAATTATTTAGTAAGCTTAACAGCTGACAGGGTAAGCATGTTATATGAACAAGCTCCATATTTTAATGTCTTCCTCTCATACACAAGTTTTTCTTCCATGTATGTTTGGCTTCCATGATGGTGGGTATCCCAGAATGCCTGGCTCTGAGAATGCTTACACATGGTCCCCACTCTTCATAAGCCAAAGTTGAGTTGAGTTTAAATTGGGGACTGTAAGCTTGAATCAAGAAACCAACACTTGAGCCTTAATGCTGGGTTGGGAGGTATCTAGAATGGGCCGACTGCCACATTCACCCATCATCCTACTGGAGGCATATCTCAAGAGAATTGGTCTGCAGATTAAATACCCTGATCTGGCCACAATCAGTCCATAAACAAACTCATTACTAGATATTTAGCCAGGAATAATATATGCACTTCGTTGTCAGGGGGAAAATAGCAACCGGCTTTCCCATCTATTGCTCAGGTTTAACTCTGGATGAGAAACTCAAGGTCACGTTCCTTTTGTCAAGGACTCCTTCATCACCTCTCAGATTAGATGCTTGTCCATCTCAGGACCTTTCTGGAAACAAGGATGGTGCGATGCCTAATCGCCGTCCCGTAATGTACGGCGCCAAGTTGGTTTGTCTGTTGCTGAAGGCCACCTCTGCAGAGAGCAGGAGGGTGGCTCCCCAAATCTCAGCCCAATGATGGTTTGTTTCTTGCAACCACCTGGAGAAAAAGAGGTGAAAAAAAGCCCTGCCTCCAGGATGGGTGGCTGCATCTTATGCAGAGCATTGAAAATAATCACTCCAACAAGGGGATATTTTTAGAGCTTAAATCAAATTCAAAGCAGCTGCCAGGCAGACACAATACCCAGATAATGATTCCACCAAGACCTTACAGTCTCCCTTTTTTTTAATGGGCCACCCCGCCCGCCCACTCCATTGTTCTCTTCCAGCAAAGAGCAACTCGTAATGACTCGGACGGGTCCGAAACATTGTGCGCTGACCAATCCAGGAAAAGATGCATTCGTTCTCTATTTGCTGAGTCGTTCGCTGCACAATGGGACATGATGCGATTAAGGCTGGGCGTGTGTCAAGTTTGGAAAGGGGGGGGCATTCCCCCTCTGCCAGAATGGGCATATTTATTTAGCCATATCAGCACGATTTTGCATCGGGCACTAGGGGGAAGGCAAAAGTAAAAACTCCCTAGAAGACAGGTTGGAATAGAATAGAGCTGGAAGGGACCTTAGAGGTCTTCTAGTCCAGCCCCCTGCTGAAGCAGGAGAACCCACACCATTTCAGATAAGTGACTGTGTAGTCTCTTCTTAAAAACCTCCAGTGATGGAGCGTCCACAATTTCTGGAGGCAAGCTGTTCCACTGGTTAATTGTCCTCACTGTTAGGACATTTCTCCTTAATTCCAGGTTGCTTCTCTCCTTGATTAATTTCCAACCATTGTTTCTTGTGTTGCCCTCTGGTGCTTTGGAGAATAAGTTGACCCCCCTCTTCTTTGTGGCAGCTCTTCAGATACTGGAAGACTGCTATCATGTCTCCCGTTTCTTCTTTTCTTTAGACTAGCCCAGGGGTAGGCAACCTTGGCTCTTTTATGACTTGTGGACTTCAATTCCCAGAATTCCTGAGCCAGCATGCCTCAGCTTGGAAACTTCCCCTTTCCCCTCAGCATGGCTGGCTCAGGAATTCTGGGAATTGAAGTCCACAAGTCATAAAAGAGCCAAGGTTGCCTACCCCTGAACTAGCCAAACCCAAGTCCCGCAGCCGTTCTTCGTATATTTTAGTCTCCAGGCCTTGGATCATCTTAGTTGCTCTTCTTTGATTTTTTTCCAAACTCTCAACATCTTTTTTGTGATATGGTGACCAAAATTGGTTGCAGTATTCCAGGTGTGGCCTTACTAGAGCTTTATAAAGTGGTACTAAGACAGATAGTGTGTTTATTTAGTGACTGTTTGAACTGACAACGTCACCGAATAAAGGCTTACAACCTTCGCAGCATCCCCCGTGGCCACATGATCAAATTTCAAAGGTTTGGCAACTGACTCGTCTTTGTGACGGTGTGTAGCGTCCCAGAGTCACATGATCCCCTTTTGCAACCTTCTGACAAGCACAGTCAATGCGGAAGCCACGTTCACGTTACTAAGCAGTGTAAGCAGTGAATTGTCAGCTTTAAGAGCTTACTATAGGCTCAACCAATGCTAGTTTTTAGTGGGCATGGCAGACAACAGAAGCAGCTGATTTGGGGTGCTATGAAAAGGCAGCAAAGTGTTTAATGAATAGCTACTGTATAGTATATTTGCATGCCAGAAAAAGGCATTCGTGAGATTTTTCCATCTCACATGCCAAAATAACTTGACCAGCCTTGGTTGCTATTATGTTCTTGTTTGGGGAGAACACTATTTCTCGTTCTACCTTTGGAAACAAAATGTCTTGGGCTGCCTTTGGAATAAACATTGGCATAATAAATGCTTACACTGCACTGTTACTAAGTTAACAACGGTGGCAACCAAGGTCATAAAGTGCGCTTAACAAATTTCGCTTAGCGACAGAAATTTTGGGCTTGATTGTGGTCGTAAGTCGAGGGCTCTCTGTAATCCATTTATTCTCCCGTACGGTGGCTGGAGGAGACCTCCAGGCATGAACAAAGCTTGAGGGTCTGACTCTTGTTTTGTTTTATTCTCAGAGGGTGTGAATGTGTTGTTTCTGAGTGAATCTGGATTGTTTTGGAAGGATTACAGAGATGGGATGTCACGTAACATGTGTGCGCCGTCTTTCCTGGAAATAAAAGTCCCATGAGAGTGGCATTCTTCTCGGTTCTTGCAGAAGGACATTATGCTCACTCCATCCATCATGTCTGCTTGAAAATGGACCTCGGGTGAAATGAGAGAGTAAGAATGACAGCGCATCAAGGCATCCATGGTAAAAATATGCTCACGTTTTGGCAGGCAGCCACAAAAAGAATTCCGGGCATTTCAGTGAAATGTTGACCAGCTGGTAAATTTGTTCAGGAGGGACGTGACAAGCCCAGGAAGCATTTGGGCAACAGATCAAGTCTTGGGCAGGAAAGCCACCAGAGAAAAGATGGAGGAAATTGCATGTATTCAACCTAAGGACGAGAAGGTTGATGAAAGACATGTTCCTGGAACAGATTGATGGAAACCCACAGTGGGTAGAACAAGGAGAAACATGTGTAATATAGGAAGCCGCGCATAGGTTCAACCACGTTGAAATTGAACGTTCCATGCACCATTAAGGCACAGAGAAGCCTTTTTATGGAGGCTGTCCTCCTTTCAGAAATGTTTTCCAGAGCAATTCTTCTAGGGAGCTCCAGGGTTGTCTTCTCCATCTGACAAGCCTCTGGCTCAACTGATATGCAGGCCCAGAAAACTTCTCCAACAAGCATTTTTCTAGGGAGCTCCACTGTCTTCTTCTAGTGAGCTCCACTGTTGTCTTCGCCATCTGAGAAGGCTCTGGCTCAACTGATGTGTAGACCCAGAAAAGCTCTCCAACAAGCATTTTTCTAGGGAGATCCACTTTCTGTCTTCTTCTAGTTAGCTCCACTGTCTTCTTCTAGAGGGCTCCACTGTCTTCTTCTAGCGGGCTCCACTGTCTTCTTCTAGTGGGCTCCCCTGTCTTCTTCTAGTGAGTTCCACTGTCTTCTTCTAGTGAGCTCCCCTGTCTTCTTCTAGTGAGTTCCAACATCTTCTAGTGGGCTCCTCTGTCTTCTTCTAGTGAGTTCCACTGTCTTCTTCTAGTGGGCTCCCCTATCTTCTTCTAGTGAGTTCCACTGTCTTCTTCTAATGAGTTCCACTGTCTTCTTCTAGTGAGTTCCACTGTCTTCTTCTAGTAATCTCCCCTGTCTTCTTCTAGTGGGCTCCACTGTCTTCTTCTAGTGAGTTCCACTGTCTTCTTCTAGTGAGCTCCCCTGTCTTCTTCTAGTGAGCTCCCCTGTCTTCTTCTAGTGTCTTCTTCTAGTGGGCTCCCCTATCTTCTTCTAGTGAGTTCCACTGTCTTCTTCTAGTGAGTTCCCCTGTCTTCTTCTAGTAATCTCCCCTGTCTTCTTCTAGTGAGCTCCACTGTTGTCTTCTCCATCTGACAAGCCTCTGGCTCAACTAATGTGCAGAAACGCTCTCCAACCATCCAGCTTCTCTGGTAGCCAAATGATCTTGGCGGAAGACCAAAGATGGAGTCTTGGACATCATAGGAACTGTACAGGGCAAAGGAGGGAGGGCTGCCCAGCAGGGAAAATAAGAGTGGAGGAGAACGGATGGTGGGAAAAGTAAATGCTTACCACAAGGCCAAGAGGTTGTGTAGAGGCATGCATTTCCTCTAAGATGAACCAGCCAGACAGTTTGGAGACAGTAGACTATTAGAAGAAGGATGTGAATTAATTATCTTTCCACCCCCCCCTTAACCTCCCCCCCTTCCATTAGATTTCTCCCATTTCTTGAAGAACATTACTTATTCTTAAAGAAATGGGAGAAATGCAATAAAGAAGCTGTTTTATTTTCTCGCAACGTGGAAAAAAACAAATCACGTCAGCTGCCCAGAAATGTAATTCTAACAATACAGTGATAGAGCTGCTGATTTAGATTTGATATAGAACCTTCACCCTCTTTGGTGAACAACCTGCCCCCCTCTTCTTTGTGGCACCCCCCCAAATACTGGAACGCCGCTATCATGTCTCCCCTATTCTCTTCTTTAGACTAGCCAAACCCAAGTCCCGCAGTCATTCTTTGTATGTTTTGGTCTCCAGACCTTGGATCCTCTTAGTTGCTCTTCTCTGATTTTTTCCCAAACTCTCAACCTCTTTTTTTGTGTGATAGGGTGACCAAAACTGCTGCAGTATTCCAGGTGTGGCCTTACTAGGGCTTTACACAGACAATAGAATAGAATAAAACATTTTCCATTTGAGTTCTCCCCCATAAAGGGTCAAGGAAGTAGACTTTTCATCAGCTAACAGTGATGAAAATGTTACCAACGGAGGTGTCTCTTTGTGACCTGATCATCAGAGCGAACAGACACACACACACACACGCACACACACACCGAGGGTGCTCCGCTCTAAAAATTAAATTACCAATATCCTGTAATTAGTCCTGAATTATTTATCATTTTTTGTACTTAATTACCCCTATTCACCCAGTTAACATGTTATAAAACTCCTGGGCTGTGTTTATTAAACGGTAAGGGATCATTAGCGGATTAGTTTCAGCTCCAAAACAGCTAATGAAATATCCACGGAAACGCGTGGTGGCCCAGGCACCTGGGAAAGTGAGCATTTTTTTTTTCAGAAGAAGACAACCCAGGTGGAGAAAAGTCTCCAGAGAAATGGTGAAAGAAGTGGAGATAGTTAGCTTGGGTGGGGTAAGGAGAGACGATAAAGGAGATGTAAACTGGGTCCACCAAAAATTTGTCTCACTCTGATTTAATGAACCAACTCCGGTTGGATATTCAAAACGTACCTCAAGCCAAAAAAAACCAAACCCATGGTTAATGTCCATGTCCTCACCATGCATTATAATGATGCCTGCCTTACTACAGAGATAATAATAATAATAATAATAATAATAATAATAATAATAACAACAACAACAACAACAACAACAATAGTAATAGTAGTAATAATAATGAGGATGATAAAGTTGGAACGAGCTACCCCCCGAGATCCGGACGATTCCGGATCTCCTAACCTTCCGCCGCGCCCTCAAGACATGGCTTTTTCAACAAGCGGGACTGACCTAGGGTGAATTTTAAATAGGGAATAATTTTTAAAAATTTTCAAAGATTTTAAATATGACACAGCTATTAATATATTTGCTTTTTAATTGGTTTTATAGGGGAA
>NW_015386564.1:261639-314421 GCF_001527695.2 Protobothrops mucrosquamatus | reverse complement strand
AGGGACCTTGGAGGTCATCGAGTCCAACCCCCCGCTCAGGCAGGAAACCCTATACCATTTCAGACAAATGGCTGTCCAGTCTCTTCTTAAAAACTTCCAGTGTTGGAGCATTCACCGCTTCTGGAGGCAGGTTGTTCCACTGGTTAATTGTTCTCACTGTCAGGAAGTTTCTCCTTAGTTCTAGGTTACTTCTCTCCTTGGTTAGTTTCCATCCGTTGCTTCTTGTCCTGCCTTCAGGCACCTTGGAGAAGAGCTTGACTCCCTCTTCTTTGGGGCAGCCCCTGAGATATTGGATATGTTAAGATTGTCTTTCATTGGAGATATTTAAGAAAAGTCCATTTTATTGTCCACCTGGGCTTCGAAGCAACTGAGCATTCAAATTCTCTCCCAGCCCAAGCTACTAAATCTGGATTGAAAAAATTCAAATCACCTCTAAATGGCAGCAAAGAGATCTGGAAAACTCTGGTGCTTTGCTGACATCTGGTGGTCTTCCAAATGCCTAGATCCCAGATCTTCCAGATCTACCTCCAGATATCGTTTTTTTAAAAATATATATTTATATATATATTGACCGAGCTTCATTTTAGGTCCACCAAATCCTGGGTGCAATCATCTGTTCAAACTGTGTCTCTTTGTTTATCATGTCAAGGTCCCCCAGATACGTACAACGTAGATCTGGTCACGTTTTCACAGTTGGCTAAATTCATTCAATCAATCAGAATACAGCTGGGAGGGACCTTGGAGGTCTTCTAGTCCACCCCCGCTGCTCAAGCAGGAGACCCTAGGCCAGGGGTGTCAAATTCGCAACGTTGCGTGTCGTGTCGCGACGTATCGTGACTTTTTTTCCCATTGCCAGCAATGGGGTGGGCGTGGTTTCGGCATGAGGCATCCAGCCCGTGGGCCGGCAGTTTGACACCCCTGCCCTAGACCATTTCAATCAATCAATCACCATTGAGCTGGAAGGGACCTTTGAGGTCTTCTAGTCCAAACCCCTGCTCAAGCAGGAGACCCTACATCTTTGCAATCAGTCAATCAATCAATCAATCACAATAGAGCTAGAAGGGACCTTGGAGGTCTTCTAATCCAGCCCCCTGCTCAAGCAGGAGAACCTATACCATCTCAGACAAGTGTCTGTCCAGTCTCTTCTTAAAAACCTCCAGTGATGGAGCGCCCACAACATCTGGTGGCAAGCTGTTCCACTGGTTAATTGTCCTCACTGTTAGGAAGTTTCTCCTTAATTCCAGGTTGCTTCTCTCCTTGATTAGTTTCCATCCATTCTTTCTTATCCTGCCTCCTGGTGCTTTGGAAAATAAGTTGACCCCTTCTTCTTTGTGGCAACTTCTCAAATACTGGAATCCTGCTATCGTGTCACCCACTAGTCCTTCTTTTTTCTAGACTAGCCAAACCGTTCTTCGTATGTTTTAATCTCCAGGCCCTTGTTCATCTTGGTTGCTCTTCTCTGCATTCCCCCCTTAACAACTTTTGCCTGGATGTAATCCACAGGATCATTTTGTTTGTACGAATATCAGGGATATACGGGGCAGACCCTTTTTCCACAGGAAGTGTCAGGTTGATGGCTGCAGTGTCCTCCATCCAGCTTATCTTTTCCTTTTAGAAGATCTGGAACAGACAACTGGCATCCTCTCTGCTGTTTGAGACCACTTAGATTCCCACCAATCCTATCTGCTTTTTTTTTTTTTTGAGAACTTGCTTACTCTTTCTTCTTCTTCTTTTGTACCGAAAACAAGTTTTAAAATCTTCAGATCATTTCCTTTGCGGTCCAGACCTAGATCGAAGCAGATGCCAAGAAGTATGAGGGCTGGTGCCAGCCATGCACCTTTATTCCACCTACCAGCTGCCACTTTCTAAATTATGAATGGATGGAAAATTTCCACATGGCATCCGAAGACTCTGAAACGTATATTTTTATGACTCGTTGGGGGAGAGTCTTGCACCCTTCCAGGGGGAAAGGCAAGTTTTAAATGATTCACGAGAGATCGGATTTGATTAAACCCGAATGGGGGCTGGTAGAAACAACCTCCTCCTGCCCCTTCTCTTCTTTTTTTTTTTTAAAAAATAAAATTAAATCCTCCTATTGTTTAATGCTAAGCAAGGGCAGGCTTCATGGCGGGCGATGTGAAGCTATACCCACCTAAGAGGGAAGGAAGGAAGGAAGGAAGGAAGGAAGGAAGGAAGGAAGGAAGGAAGGAAGGAAGGAAGGAAGGAAGGAAGGAAGGAAGGAAGGAAGGAAGGAAGGAAGAGCAAAATCTTCCTTTGCAGAAAGATTATCTCTGGAAACAAACGGAGCATTTTTAACCATGCATGAGCTGCACCTTGCGAAGTGGAGCTATCTGGCCAAAATTCTCAAAAATACAGTCTAGGGGGAGAAAGGAGATTAAACATTACAAGCTCTGGTTAGAAGGGAAGCTCCATTTGAGACAGAATAGCCCCTGCCCATAACCAGCTTTTAAATATATTATTATTTGATTCATTCATTCATTCCTCAAGCATGGCTGCAAACAAACACATGCAGAGGGGTGGAGAATATTAAGAGAGGATTCGCTGAAATGATGGATGGATGGATGGATGGATGGATGGGAGGGAGGGAAGGAAGGAAGGAAGGAAGGAAGGAAGGAAGGAAGGAAGGAAGGAAGGAAGGGAAAAGAAGAGAGGGACAGAGGAAGAAAGGGAGGGAGGGAAAGAGGGGAAGGAAGGAAGGAAGGAAGGAAGGAAGGAAGGAAGGATCCATACTTTTATCATCCTGAGCAAAGGACATTCTCTCCTTTCTTGACATCCATAAGCACCTTGATGGGCTTAAGATGTAGCCTGGATGTCCACCAGAGTTGGGCATTGTCTTCTGTACAATGTCCCCAAGAGAAAACGTAATTAGTTTATAAAGCCCCATCTCCATCAAAGGCCTGAAGACTAAAACATATGAACAACGGCTGCAGGACTTGGGCTTGGCTAGTCTAAAGAAAAGAAGAAATAAGGGGGACATGATAGCAGTGTTCCAGTATTTGAGGGGCTGCCCCAAAGAAGAGGGGGTCAAATTATCTTCCAAAGCACCAGAGGGAAGGACGAGAAACAATGGTTGGAAACTGATCAAGGAGAGAAGCAACCTGGAATTAAGGAGAAACTTCCTAAGAGTGAGGACAATCAACCAGTGGAACAGAAGTTGCCTCCAGAAATCGTGGGCGCTCCATCACTGGAGGTTTTTAAGAAGAGACTGGACAGTCACTTGTCTGAGATGATATAGGTTCTCCTGCTTGAGCGGCGGGCTGGACTAGAAGACCTCCAAGGTCCCTTCCAGCTCTATTCTATTGTATCTTATTTTTTTCAAAGGTGCTTCTGGTTTCTGGTTCATCGTTGGACTTCATTTCCTTGAGTTGCCATCCGCGTGACTCATTGTCCCCTTGTGTTGTGTTGCAGCGCTTAGTTTGGATAGGTGTGAACCAAGGAAGGGAGAAAAGGGGTAAATTAGTCTCTTGAGATCTTTGACCAAGGATAATTGACATCCTGGGGACTAGTGTGCCTATTCTAAGATCTGGTAGGTCAGGGGGGATCGATTTTCTAAGGGATTCTGAGACCTGAACTGTGAGGGGAATCCACCTCCTTCTCCTCCAATTAGCAGAAAGCTTGGTAGCCGCCCTTCCCACCTATATAAAGCATATAAGGAAAGGCTGCTGGAATTGGGTATGTCTAGTTTAATGAAGACAAGGACAAGGGGGAACATGATGGCAGTCTTCCAATACCTCAGGGGCTGCCCCAAAGAAGAGGGAGTCAAGCTATTCTCCAAGGCGCCTGAAGGCAAGACAAGAAACAACGGATGGAAACTAACTAAGGAGAGAAGCAACCTAGAACTAAGGAGAAACTTCCTGACAGTGAGAACAATTAACCAGTGGAACCACCTGCCTCCAGAAGCGGTGCATGCCCCAACACTGGAAGTTTTAAAGAAGAAATTGGACAGCCATTTGTCTAAAATGGTATAGGGTTTCCTGCCTGAGCAGGGGGTTGGACTAGATGACCTCCAAGGTCCCTTCCAACTTTATCATTATTATTATTATGTTTCAGGATTGCGATTGAATTATTAGCACCAAGTCTTCTGCAGTAGCTTTTCTTTACCTCAAATGAAATGTTCAGCTTACAAGGGGGAAACAAATGGAATAAATAACTCTGGGAAAACATGAAATTATTATACATTTACCAGACTGGGTGGCTTGTTAACAGCTTAAACATGATGAGATATGGAAAGGTTGCCCATTTCTTACTCTCCCCAAGAACAGTTGGTAAAAATTGGTTGGATAGCGTTAACGTTTTCGCCTACGCTACACTAAGAATTAAGTTCTTAAACATGCCCCCAACTTCCGTTCTGATCTGTACAATGTTCCAGGGAAATCTTGCATGCTATTACTCAGCTTTTGACAATTCTTTTCTCTTCCCCTCCAGGTATAAAGTTTCACTTTGGGGAGCTTAGCTTAGCTAAGTTGTCTTTTATGACCCTGAAAAGGTGTATTTATTTTCACCTTCATAACAAAGAGGAGCACATATTCCCTGCTCTGGTATTAGCGATCAGCAGGGTTTTTTTAAAAATAAAATATATATATAAAAAAAAACCGCACACTCGAAAAAGTAATTTCATCTAATTGTTCTCCTAATTATTAAATTAGTCAGTCATAAAATGTAGCGTGAGATTTACAGGTATGGGATTTCGGTCGCTCCAGAATGTGATGCATTGTGCAAATATGCTCCTAATGTTTATGGATTTGTTTATTTGCAATAATTTGAGGCCACTGTTGGGGCTGGGAAACCCTCCCCAAACACTGGAGGATATGAAATAGTGCAAGGCAGAGAAATCAAAATGCAACCCTTTGTTAATAAACAGAGAGAGAGAGAGAGAGAAAAGAAGAAGAAGAAGAAGGAGAAGGAGAAGGAGAAGGAGAAGGAGAAGGAGAAGAAGAAGAAGAAGAAGAAGAAGAAGAAGAAGAAGAAGAAGAAGAAGAAGAAGAAGAAGAACAACAACAACAACAACAACAACAACAACAACAACAACAACAACAACAACAACAACAACAACAACAACAACAACAACAACAACAACAACAACAACAACAACAACAACACAGAAAAAATAGAATGTGCCATCCCACAAAAACACAATTGGGCCAAAGGTGCTAGAAATCACCCACCGTTAGATTTTCCTTCCTTCTTTCCTTCCTTCCTTCCTTCCTTCCTTCCTTCCTTCCTTCCTTCCTTCCTTCCTTCCTTCCTTCCTTCCTTCCTTCCTTCCTTCCACTCATTCCTTCCTTCCTTTCTTGTTTTCTCCTTCTTTCCTTCCTTCATTCTTTCTCCTTCCCTCCCTCCCTCCCTCCCTCTTTCTCCCATCTCTTTCTCTTCTCTTCCCCTTCCTTTCCCCTTCCTTCCTTCCTTCCTTCCTTCCTTCCTTCCTTCCTTCCTTCCTTCCTTCCTTCCTTCTTTCTTTCTTTCTTTCTTTCTCCCTCCCTCTTCCTCCCATCTCCTTCTCTTCTCTTCCCCTTCCCTTCCTTTCCCCTTCCTTCCTTCCTTCCTTCCTTCCTTCCTCCCTCCCTCCCTCCCTCCCTCCTGAAATCCATAAAGGTGAAGATGTTTATATCTACTCTAAGTTCATAGCCCTTAGAATACACCTTTCCTTTTCAACTTAATACTGGAGAGGAGAGAAATAAGAGGAATTTGCCCACTGCCTGGTTTTGAATTTGGCAGCGTGAGGCATCTGAAGAAGCCTTAATTGATTATACACCCATGTTTCCTGAGATGCGCCTAACAAGGCTTTTGGGTGAGATCTGTTCTCTCTCCCGGGGTACGTAACTTGAGGAGAAAGCTCTTGCTGTGATGTTCGTGCATCTCTCTTGTGGAAAGGTGCCCGTGGGAGCGCATATTTTCACACGCACGATCCGTACGCTCAACCCAATATTTGCAGGTTTCTTCTTCCCATCATAAAATTGGTTCAGAATTTTATTTTATTTTTATTTTTCTTTTTTGCCAAACCTGCCAGGAAAATTTATCCTTTAAAAATGGCAACACAGCTGTTGTCTCATTCTCTGCAGATTGGTTCTAATAATTCAGAATGGCCAAAGCTGTTTTCTGTACAGTAATAGCAAGCCTATTGAACGGAACGTTTGAACCCTGGAGAACAGCAACAAACGCTTTCCCGACGTCTTGCGTTTCCATTAGAATTAAGTTGGGGTGTTAAGGTGCCCTGCAAAGAAAATATATTACAATAACTGATGGCCGTGCCTAACTCTCTCCACTTCCGGAAGATTTATTTGCTGCAAACAACTAAATCCAGCCAAACCAAATGTTCTGCACATTTTTCAACAAGGAAGCGCCTCAACTGAGTCAAAACACTGTTTTTCAACATTCGGTTGCCAACAAAATTTGGATACGGCCTGACCTCATTAAAGGCAATTATATCCTAAGTAGAAGAAGACAGATCCTAGCAATTAAAGTTGGCAAATCTCAGGAATGAAATATATATATATATATATATATATATTTATATGTCTGGCTGATGAGAACCAAATAAGGTTTGAAATGGCTATTCCAGTACTCCCTTAATTCTTTGTTAGCAATTCAAATTTTGGAAAACACACACACACACACACACACACACACACACACACACATATATATATATATATATATATATATATATATATATATATATATATATATATATATATATATATATNAAACTCTCCCATAGACTGACCGTTTAAGCCCTGATGATGTCAGCAGAATGCTGACGAAAGCTTGGCGTTTGGTACTGTAACATTAAACTCCTAGAGTTTGATTATTTTACCCTGGTGTTCGTTTTATTTTATTTGTTTGGCATGGATGCACCCAGGGATCATATATTCAGTTTAATTACCAATATATATATATATATATTCAAAGAATCACAAACTGTGAGACCACCAGGAGATTAAAAACTACAAAAAGTTTGTTACCATTAAAACATTAAAACACCTAGCTTTCGCCGGCCTCCTGCCGGCTTCATCAGGGTGACTAGCCGTCAGTGGGATGGCTGTTTTTATAGGAGCGGTGCCTTTTGCACCTGGCTCCTAGATCTCGTGACCGGGCCCAGATAGTCCTCCTGCATTGGGTTCTTAGTTGTCTTTTCGCGGGCTGCCACGCTCCTGACTCCCTCCTTCCCACCCCTTTTCTTTCCCTGCCTTGTTCGTTCGTCGGGAGGGGGGGGAGGCATTCCTTCATCCAGGGCATCGCTTTGTTGTTCGTTACCCCCTTTTTTCTTCTTCCCGGCTACTTGCGGTCCCACCTTCTTCCTCTCTTCCTTCTTCCCCATAACGTTGTCTAACTCCTTTCTCACCCGTGCTCCCACCACTCTTATTGTTCCCTCATCCTCCAACCATCTCCTCTCTTCCTTTTTCCTCCCCTCCGCACCCCCACTCAACCCTTCCTCCATAAGTGTCTGGGCCCGGTCACGAGATCTAGGAGCCGGGTGCAAAAGGCACCGCTCCTATAAAAACAGCCATCCCACTGACGGCTAGTCACCCTGATGAAGCCGGCAGGAGGCCGGCGAAAGCTAGGTGTTTTAATGTTTTAATGGTAATAAACTTTTTGTAGTTTTTAATCTCCTGGTGGTCTCACAGTTTGTGATTCTTTGAATATGAATTTACCCAGGAGTCAACCTCCAATTTTTAGAGTTTTAAAGGAGATATATATATATATATATATATATATATATATATATATATATATATATATATCCATCATCCTGTACACAGCCCCCTCCCTCTTACCTTGCTCATTATTACGTCCCTAAAAAGGAATTAAATAGTAAGACTTTGATGCTTTTTGATTTAGGGTAGTTGATACATAGATTTGAGAAATATAAACTTGACCAAGTGACAGAATAACAGAGTCGGAAGGGACCTTGGAGGTCTTCTAGTCCAACCCCATTCCAGACAAACGGTTGCCCAATCTCTTCTTCAAAACCTCCAGTGATAGAGCACCCATGATTTCTGAAGGCAGGTAGTTCCACTGGCTAATTGTCCTCACGGTTAGGAAGTTTCTCCTTAATTCCAAGTTGCTTCTCTCCTGGATTAGTTTCCACCCGTGTTTTCTTGTCCTGCCTTCAGGGGCTTTGGAGAAGAGGTTGACCCCCTCCTCTTCTTTGGGGCAGCCCCCTGAGATCCTGACACACGGCTATCCTGCCACCCATAGTCCTTCTTTTCACTAGACACACTTTGCCAGAATGTGATACTAAAGGACAGGACAGTTATTGACGAATAAAATCAATGCAGTCAGTTTAGATGGGAGAGCAAGACAGAATTTGTTAATTGGACACATAGGAGCGCCAGCAAATAAATAACCAGAGAGGGCAATGCTTAAGTAAAGTATGCAAGAATTTCCATATCCTGGAAAAATGAGTTGCCATTAAAAGCAAAATTACTACTCCTCGGGGGCCAAAGCACTGCTCCTAATTTAATTTTCAGTTAAATCATTACTGAAATAGACTCAAGTTTCTCCCCTTCCATTCTTCTTGAAAGTTCTCCGCTTACCGCTAAATCTAATCATGGATAAGTTGGCCTTTTACAATGAATTCATCACATTTTATTTTATTTTTTAAAAAAAGAAAAGGTATGGGGATAATTTAAAGTTTTGGTATTGTTGTTTCAAATAATAATAATAATAATAATAATAATAATAATAATAATAATAATAATAATAATAATAATAATAATAATATAAGAACAACAACAACAACAACAACAACAACAACAACAACAATAACAATAATAATAATAATAATAATAATAATAATAATAATAATAATAATAATAATAATAATAATAATAATAATAATAATAATAATAATAATAATAATAATAATAATATAGTAAAGTTGGAAGGGACCTTGGAGGTCTTCTAGTCCAACCCCCTGCTCAGGCAGGAAACCCTACACCATTTCGGACAAATGGTTGTCCAGTCTCTTCTTAAAAACTTCCAGTGTTGGAGCATTCACCGTTTCTGGAGGCAGGTTGTTCCACTGGTTAATTGTTCTAACTGTCAGGAAGTTTCTCCTAGGTTGCTTCTCTCCTTGATGAGTTTCCACCCGTTGCTTCTTGTCCTGCCTTCAGGTGCTTTAGAGAATAGCTTGACTCCCTCTTCTTTGGGGCAGCCCCTGAGATACTGGACACTGCTATCCTGTCCCCCCTCGTCCTTCTCTTCATTAGACTAGACATTCCCAATTCCAGCAACTGTTCCTTATATGTTTTAGTCTCCAGTCCCCTAATCCTCTTTGTTGCTCTTCTCTGTACTCTTTCTAGAGTCTCAACATCTTTTTTACATCGTGGTGACCAAAACTGGATGTAGTATTCCAAGTGTGGCCTTACCACACATGGTATTAACACTTCACGTGATCTTGATTCTATCCCTCTGTTAATGCAGCCCAGCACTGTGTTGGCTTTTTTGGCAGCTGCAGCACACCGCTGGCTCATATTTAAGTGATTGTCCACTAAGACTCCGAGATCCTACTGTATTGTAGGAAGATGGACTCTTTGATCAATTTAAGAATAGGGCTGTGTTTACCCCCCAAAAGATTTAAAATCTTGCTTCACACAACATGCTTAAGCCATCGTGTGGCTTAGTAAAAGAACTTTATTATTAATTCAACAGATCTCCACATGCAAATAAATATTGCATCTATTGACCAACTCAATGTATATCGCACCTCCGTGCACACAACAAGCCTAGAAGCCTTACAGTTTATCATATCTGATATAAAAAAAAATCTGTACATCTGTAAATCCGTCTGCAAAGGATTTAACTCTTCCCAAGTTTATCCAACATCCAGCAGGGAAGTGATAGCTTTGATTTGGGCCGAGTATATATAGTCCAGCTAATTATAGTCTGTGCAATAAACTGTATTTAAACAAACCAGGACATACTAATTGTATTCCCACAGATTTGTTTACAGTTTGTATATTTTTTTAAAAAAAAAGGTTATGCCAATAATCAGGTTAAGAAGCTCGTGTGTGGCTGTAGCCGTTGTTTATTCAGCTGATTGCAGGGATGAATTAGTAAGATTCCCTACTAAGGACAGACAAAATGATATTTAGCTTTTAGCTGAGTAAGGATTATATTGAGCAAGCTATGTCTTCTCATTTCACAGGGTGCCTTCATTACGACTGTTCCGAATCGGAGTAAAGATTGCATCTACCGAGTGACATTAAGGTGAGTTCAGAAAGTTTAAAAAAATCAAGGCTTTCTCATCTCTTGAACAGCCCCAAAGGCCAGGAATGTAGCATCACATTCCCAAGCCTGGTGGAATGTAATTTAGACCAACTGATTTATTCCACAAGGGCGGGCGGACTCTAGAAAGAATTTTTAAAGGCGGTTATTTATTGGGGGAACATTAGCAGAACAACAGGAGGGGTAAGGAATTCTTCTCGGATCCCTCCAGAGAGCTTCAGATAAATGCCAAGAATTGCAGCAAAAAAGTGGAAGGAAGAACAAGACTCATTACAAAGGCATCTTTTTAAAAAAAAAAACTTTTTCTCACGCCTTCCCATCTTTTACAGAATCTTTACTTTCACCCCTCTCTCAATTTCTCCTTCCAAACTTCTCCCACAGTCTTGAGGAACATCTTCCCAAATAGATTGCTTTGTTCATCTTGAGTGTAATCGCTCCGTCTAAAAACAGGGGTGTCAAACTCGCAATGTCACGTGATGTATCGCAACTTTTTTTCCCCATTTTTCCACCAATGGGGTGGGCGCGGTTTTACCATGACGCATCCGGCCCGTGGGCCAGCAATTTGACACCCCTGAATCTAAAAGGAGAAGGAGGAGGATGAGATCTCTATAATATCCACAAGGTTAAGGGCACCGCTTGGAAGAGAGAGAGAGAGAGAAATCTCACATCAATGCATTCAAAGAGGTGGATCCATGCTCTCCTTAGCCAAGGTTAATTGTTGAACCTGGGTGGAAAGTTGAGTGTGGGGATCTCAGATTTTGCTAGGCGTCTGTAGGTTTCTTCTGGAGGAAGATGCAACTGTGTGCCAGATCTACATTTAATTTTCGCTCCAAAGATTGTTGCCACAAAGAAGATGGGGTCAGGTTGTTCACCAGAGCACCAGAGGGAAGGACGGGAAACAATGGTTGGAGGCTGATCAAGGAGAGAAGCAACCTGGAATGAAGGAGAAACTTCCTGACAATGAGGACAATGAACCAGTGGAACAGCTTGCCTCCAGAAATCGTGGGCACTCCATCACTGGAGATTTTTAAGTAGAGACTAGACAATCACCTGTCTGAGATGGTATAGGTTCTCCTGCTTGAGCAGGGGGCTGGACTAGAAGACCTCCAAGATCCCTTCCAGCTTCTATTCTATTCTATTCTATTCTATTCTATTCTATTCTATTCTATTCTATTCTATTCTATTCTATTCTATTCTATTCTATTCTATTCTATTCTAAATCGTCAAAGTTGAATTTCCTTTCATTAGAACAAATGGGAGCTGCCCAGGGTCCTGATTTTAATCTGCAAACTCTTTAAAAGTGCAGCTTGCACAATCATTTTAGGGCTTTGGCACTGAATATTCAGATATTAAAATTCTCTGTAATTTTTTTTAAAAAAAGACATTTTAAAAAATTTCCAACCTGCAGCCTCTTTCTTTAAACGTGCAGCTTGCACAATTTAAAAGGCATTTTTTTGGAGAGAAAAAATATCACAGTTTGGAGTGGCCCAGATAACCTTTTGCTTTTTTTATCATCAGAATGATTTGATGAGCAGAATAATATAAGAAGCATTTGATGCTGAGTGATTTTAGACTAGTTCTTCCCCAACCTGGCAAAGTTAAAAGTATGAATTTCATTTCTCAGAATTCCCCGTCCAGTGCAGACACATTGCTATGAATTCTGGGAACTAAAATCCAAACTTCTCAAAGTTGGCCTGGATGTTGATTTAGGCCAGAGGTCTTCAAACTTGGCCCTTTTGTGACTTGTGGACTTCAACTCCCAGAATTCCTCAGCCAGGCACGCGTGCCTGGCTGAGAAATTCTGGGAGTTGAAGTCCACAAGTCATAAAAGGGCCAAGTTTGAAGACCCATGATTTAGGCAGATGCTTTGATCCTTACAATGGTTGTGTTCACACAATATGTTAAGCTAATGGTGGATTATTGCACTCCGGTGTACCGCAAGCTTCCTAACTTTGGATGTGTTGTATGAACTCAGCTTGTTGTGGACAATATTATCTTTAGATGTCCCATTTCCCCAAGCACTGAGACTGAAGACAGATGGATCCTCAGCTAAGATCATCTGCTGAGACCGGATGAGGTCAAGCAAAGACAAGGGAGCCAACAATTCATAGTGGATGCACCACAGTAGTCTTCCTTTTCCAGTTTTGGAGCCACAAATTCTATTTCTGTGACAACTGAAGTCTACGAGGATCTGCTTCTGCAAACAAAGTGAACATCAGCATTTCAAGAGAAGTCTAGCTGGACTTCAGACAAGTTGGCAGCCCCAAGTTTGCAGAGAATGGATAGGGATTTTTAAACAACATCTATCTATAGACAAGTGGAGAAGAGGTTAATACGAAGATGCTGAAAGATAGCTAACATTTCTAAGCATCGTCTTCCGAATTAAATGCTCTGCAGGTAGTTAAATGTTCACTCTGTTTATCTAGGGAAACAAAAAAAAAACAGGCACTCAATTTGCCCTTAATTGCCTAAGGAATGGATTAGAAAGCTTTCTTTCTTTCTTTCTTTCTTTCTTTCTTTCTTTCTTTCTTTCTTTCTTTCTTTCTTTCTTTCTTTCTTTCTTTCTTTCTTTCTTTCTTTCTTTCTTTCTTTCTTTCTTTCTTTCCCACCATTAAATTCATGAGAATATGGATCGGATGATCCCAGATTTGGTAATAATCGGTTGCAGAAGGAAGGATCGAAAAGCGATCAGCGGATACAGACGGAGGAGCAGTTTTGTTATTCCATGGAAGAGAAACTAATTTAAAAAGACAACAGAAAACCAAGGCCTTTCCCTCAGTGTGTTTGGGGCTGCAGAAACTATCAGTGGATACATGAGTCCTTGACATTTTACAAGGTCAAAAGAAATGAAACAGCAGTGACAGGAGCAGATCTGGAGAAGAATAAAACATCCTGCGATAAACGGCTACATCAAACGCAATTATATTTGAGGATTCCCAACAATTACGTATAAGGATGGGCAGCCACCAAAACAATTGAAGAAGTCGAGTGGACAGATCCGTGAAGGATGGTTGGAAATAGTTGGAAACAAGGGATGGAAACTGATCAAAGAGGAAAAACAAGCTGGAATTAAGGAGAAACTTCCTGACAGTGAGGACAATGAACCAGTGGAACAGCTCGCCACCAGAAATCGTGGGCGCTCCATCACTGGAGGTTTTGAAGAAGAGGCTAGGCAGCCCCTTGTCTGAGACAGTATGGGTTCTCCTGCTCGAGCGGGGGGTGGGTGGACTAGAAGACCTCCAAGGTCCCTTCCAGCTCTATTCTGTTTCTTATTTGCAGACCCCATGCTGCAAATAAGTTTTGCTCTGTTGATGATCTGCCTGGCTTTTGCAGTTTTGCTCTATCTGTAACATTTTGAAACCTGGTTTGTTAGGACTCTCTCTCTCTCTCTCTCTCTCTCTCTCTCTCTCTCTCTCTCTCTCTCTCCCTACCTACCTACCTACCTACCTACCTACCTACCTACCTACCTACCTACCTACCTATCTATCTATCTATCTATCTATCTATCTATCTATCTATCTATCTATCTATCTATCTATCTATCTATCTTTTTTTTCCCCAGCCTCACCGATGGGCAATTTTTTTAGGGAAGGAGGGTCCTTTTAAAAAGCTTACTCGAAGTTGTTCCTTAGTAGTTTGAAAGGATGATAAAAATGGATCCAAGAGCATCTCTGGAAGAAGCAGTTAACCCCCCTGGTCCCTTGAAGAAAACAAGCCAGCAAAATTAAACTTCCCTTCATCAGAACTCCGGGAAACTCTATACTTCACCCAGCGGGAGACTCTGTGCTAAGCAGGACATATCCATTTAGAGTCTGTGCATTCTGCAAGCACCCTGGTCTCTCCCCCCCCCCCCCCGCTGCCAACCAAGAACTTGAAAATAATTCACTCTGGCCGAAAGAAGGGGAGGAGAAATGCAGGCCCAGCAGAACCGAAGAGGTTGAGAAGACCTTTTCCCACGGAAATCTCTCAAATGGTTCTCTTTTAGTCAGAGAGAGTTTTAGTTAGTTAGTTAGTGGGAGAGGCCACTCCCACGAAGACTGACAGGGCAAGCCGGTGGAATATAAATTGAGAGCAAACCCCACTCCCTGCTAGCATGGATGATGTTACCTAGTTTGGTAATGAAACGTCTGCAAGAAGGCCACCAAGCTCAGAGAGCGCCATAGGACCTCACGGCCTCCTCCTCCTCCTCCTCCTCCTCCTCCTCCTCCTCCTCCTCCTCCTCCTTCTTCTTCTTCTTCTTCTTCTTCTTCTTCTTCTTCTTCTTCTTCTTCTTCTTCTTCTTCTTCTTCTTCTTCTTCTTCTCCTTCTCCTTCTCCCTCCTTCCTCCTTCTTCTTCTCCGCAAACCACACTCCCTTCTAGTACTGATGATGTTACCTAGTTTGGTAACAAAACGTCTGCAAGAAGGCCACCAAGCTCAGAGAGCGCCATAGGACCTCACGGCCTTCTTCTTTTTCTTCTCTTGCTTCTTCTCCTTCTCTCTCCTTTCCCCTTCCTCCTTCCCCTTTCTTCTCCTCCTTCTCTGCAAACCAAACCCCCTTCTGGTACTAATGATGTTACCTAGTTTGGTAATGAAATGTCTGTAAAGAAAGCCACCCAGCTCAAAGTGGACCAAGGACCCTATGGTTCTCTTTTCTTATTAACCCCCCCCCCTACAGACGAAACATCAATCTGATCTTTTTCCTCCTTTCCTATCCTCCTTGTTTATCCCAGGTTCTCCCTTCAGTTCAACTTTTTCTGTTTTTTTTCCCTTCTTTTGTAAAATTTTTATTATTTTTTCCCGTACAATTCAATAGTATTTATTCAACAACGTGTTGTCTGAGTTTATCATTCACTAATACAAATTTAATTCTTAATCCTTTATTCTTTTCTCCAGCCATGGATAAAATAAATCCCAAGTCTGATAGTATTCTGTTTCTTCTTTTTCTTTCAATCTTATAATAAGTCTGTCCATTTCCGCACATTCTAGTATTTTTTTAATGATTTCTTCCTCTGGTGGTATTTCTTCATTTTTCCAATGATTCTTGCCGCTGTTATTACATGTAAAATCAAGTATATACTTTGTTTATCAATCTTTTCTGGCATAATACCTAATAAAAAAAGTTCAGGTTTAAAATCGAAATATGTTTTCCTACATCTTTTTTAGCCAAGTATGTATTTTTGTCTAGTACCTCTTTGCTTTAACACATGTCCACCATACCTGATAATAAGTACCTGACTTAGTTTTACATTTCCAACACCTATCTGACATATTTTTAAACATGTTTGCTAATCTTGCTGGTGGCAAGTGCCATCCATAAAATGTCTCATATAAATTTCCTTTATAAGAAGTTGACATTGTCAGTTTATAATTTCTTTCCCACAAGTGTTGCCGTTTTTTCTAATTCTGTGTTATCTCCGAAGTTCTTTGCCCATTGCTATCATTGTTTCTTTCACTTGTTCATCTTCCCTTTTCAAACGCAATAAAAATTGGATTTTTATTTATTTTGCTTTTTCAAACCACGTCATGACATTCAAGAGTCAAAGACCTTGAGGCTGGAGTCTATAAACTAGCTTGCTTTCTGTAAAGCTCACTTCTGCCCCAATGGGTTGGGTTTTTTTCCCCCCTTCTCATTTGGTCCTGAATTTTGTGATGAAAAGTGGAGACTTAAAAACAGATCAATCAATCAATCAATCACCATATTATACACCAAAGGAGATGATGCTGGAAACCCCTACAGCAAGCTCTGGGCTAAAAAACAAAAGAACCTTTCTTGGGCCACCATAGAGTTGCTATCGTTCCCTGAAAATCTAATTTCTCAACTCCTCGGCGCCGAATGTGGCCCAGTGATGTTTCCTTGCTGTCTTTAAATTAATTTAAAATGGAAAGGAGCCTACTGATTTTTTTCTTTCCCTCCCTCCCTCCCTCCCTCCTTTTCTCTCTTCTCCTTATTCTTCCTACTTTCTGCTTTGGACAGCTGGTGAATTCATATGCACGGGTATGTTTTTGAGTACGCGTGATGAAAATTAAAATAACTCAAATTAATTCCGGAGATTATTGCTTGGGACAATGATGTAGGAATCTGAGTTTCAAAAGCAGCCCATCCTTCAGTTTGGGGGAAAACCGATGGTTATTATTAGAGGTTATCCTGATTAGCTCCCTCCTGTTTTAAAAACTCAACCTTCTAGATCAGAGGTCTTCAAACTTGGCCCTTTTATGACTTGTGGACTTCAACTCCCAGAATTCCTCAGCCAGCGTGCCAATTCAATTATTATTATTATTATTATTATTATTATTATTATTATTATTATTATTATTATTATTATTATCGTTTATTCATTATTCATGGCGTAGTTTGATTGGGCTTTGTTAGGGGTTTTATATGGGGTATTTTAGTGCAGGCTTTTTATTCAATATTTATTGTGATTTTTATTATTGCCTGTTCACCGCCCTGAGTCCCGTAAGGGAGATAGGGCGGTATATAAATTTAAATAATAAATAAATAAATTAAATATGAACCTCAGTCAACTGAACATTCAAATTGGCTGGCGCTGATAGTTGACACGGGTTGCTACCAGATTTAATAAATACTTTATAATAAAATGGCTTCCCAGTAAAGTCAGATATGATGCTGCGTTTCCGTAAAAATCAAAAGAAATCCATCGGTCGAGAAGGAGGGGATTTAAGGTCACTGCCCAAATTTAAATCTGGGAAAAAAAATAAGACAGTGGAAGGAAGAAAAAAAAATCTGGCATGGGCAGATGTGTTTATATCCCGAATTTCTTAATCATTTCCTGGAAGTCAGTTCTTCTCCCCCCCTCCCGCCCCACACACCACACACCCAAACAAAGGGAGATTAGTCTACTGCAGGATAAGAACCTCTTTATTTTAATTCTTTATTTAGATCTACTAAATAAACAGAAGATTGCCATCTTGAAAGTACTTGGTTTTTAGCGTTTAAAAGTCTCTTCACGGGGCCCCCCAATTCAAGGATGAAAGAAAAGGAGGATTAGCAATGCCACTTAAGAAAGGACCAAGATTTATTTGCTAACCTCAGCAGGCAAGCATTATTGACTTACTGGTTATTCAAGGTCTGGAGCATTGTGTGCACAAATATTTATGGCTTTTAATTACCATAAACTAGCAAGGATCTGTTTTAATAAGGTAAGTTTAAATGTAGTTTTGCAAATGGAAAAGCAATTGAAATTCGTGGGGGGGGGCTGCATTCTCTCTGAACTTGGGTGGGAGAGAAGTGGCCTTGTTCAGGAGAGGTGAGGAAGGGGATTCTAAGAGCTGGTTCTGAGGTAAATTTCTGAAGGAAACCGACTTTCCAAGCTAAAGAACAGAATAACAAATGTGGAAGGGTCCCTGGAGGTCTTCTAGTCCAACCCCCTGCTCAAGCAGGAAACTCTAGACCAAGAGTAGGCAACCTTGGCTCTTTTATGACTCGTGGACTTCAACTCCCAGAATTCCTGAGCCAGCATGGCTCAGCTTGGAAACTCTCCCTTTTCCCCTCAGCATGGCTGGCTCAGGAATTCTGGGAGTTGAAGTCCACACGTCTTAAAGTTGCTGAGGTGGAGAAACGATGGACTAGGCCAGGGGTAGGCCACCTTGGCTCTTTTATGACTCGTGGACTTCAACTCCCAGAATTCCTGAGGCCAGCATGGCTCAGCTTGGAAATTCTCCCTTTCCCCTCAGCATGGCTGGCTCAGGAATTCTGGGAGTTGAAGTCCACAAGTCATAAAAGAGCCAAGGTTGCCTACCCCTGGCCTAGTCCATTTCAGACAAATGGTTGTCCTATCTCTTCTTAAAAAAACCTCCAGTGATGGAGAACTTACAACTTTCCCCTTCCTTTTCTCCCTCACCCTTCTATTCCCCCCCCTTTCCCTTCTTCCTTTCCTCGTTATCTTTCTTTTCAGTTGTATTTTATTAAGTTAAATTTATTTTATGAAATTTATTATGTTAAAAATGAACTGGTTTGATTACTGTAAAAAAAATAAACTTCTGTTCTAGGGTTTGGGCTGTAGTTAATTTTTTTAGGAGAATTCCTTTAACTTACTGGGTTTTTCATAGCCCCTGCACTTTAGGCTCCAGAAGTTGTGGGTGTTGTTCCACTGGTTCATTGTCCTCACTGCTAGGAAGTTTCTCCTTAATTCCAGGTTGCTTCTCTCTCTGATCAGTTTCCATCCATTGTTTCTTGTCCTGCCTTCTGGTGCTTTGGAGAATAGTTTGACTCCCTCTTCTTTGTGGCAGCCCCTCAAATACTGTTACCCTGCTATCATGTCACCCGTAGTCCTTCTTTTCTCCAGACTAGCCAAAGCCAAGTCCTGCAGCCGTTCTTCGTAGGTTTTAGTCTCCAGGCCTTGGATCATCTTAGTTGCTCTTCTCTGAACTTTTCCCAAGGTCTCAACATCTATTTTTGGAGTATGGTGAGCAAAACTGGTTGCAGTATTCCAGGTGCGGTTGTCACGAGGATTTTACAAAACCATCAGAAACAACTTAGCAACTGAACAACCACAAAAGCAAACAAAGATGAGTTGGCCAACGCTCAACGCGTTGGCGATGAGCATCCATTTCACGTGTGTTTTCTGTATGGCTCTCGTGATCTGGCAGACCTTTTTGGAGAGGCCTTGTAGATGACAGAAGAATCCCCACGGAAAGTTTCTTAGAAACCATTTCCATCTTTTGTGCCAGTTGGTGCCCTCAGGCAGAGGCATCCAGCTGGGGTGAGTGACTGACAGCTGGTTTGATCCTCCAGTCAAACTCCATCGGGTTTTCCCACCCTGAATTATCTCCCCTTGCTTCCGAGGAGGTTGTAGGACTCAGCCAACATCCTGATAATGATGCTTCTCTTCTTGCCAGCCTTTATCTCCTCCCTGCTCCTTGCATGCAAAAAAAAAAGTGTGGGTAGCCATGTGTGGCTCTGTTAACACTACATTACAAAAACCAATCCCCAGAGCTTGTTGAGGCTGCACACCTCGCTGGTTCTACCACTTCTTCACGTTGATTTGCATTGGTGGTGTTTTGTGTAAACAAGGCAGTTAGCAGGAAATAAATAATCATAACGAGAGGGGTGAAACTCAGCCTCTCCAGGCCCTGGAGAAAACCAGCAGTTCTACCAAGGGAAGGAAGTAGAAGGAAGAGAAGAGAGGAGAGGAGAGGAGAGGAGAGGAGAGGAGAAGGAGAAGGAGAAGGAGAAGGAGAAGGAGAAGGAGAAGGAGAAGGAGAAGGAGAAGGAGAATATGGAAAATATCTTAGGTGTGGATTAAGGAAGGAAGGAATGAAGCAAGGAAAGGAAGGAGAGAAAGAAAGAGAAAGAGAAAGAAAGAGAAAGAGGATATGGAAAATATCTTAGGAAGGAAGGAAGGAAGGAGAAGGAAGAGGAAGGAAGGAGATGAAGGATATGGAAAATATCTTAGGTGTGGATTAAGGAAGGAATGGAAGGAAGAAAAGGAAGGAAGGAGGAGGAGAAGGAGAATATGGAAAATATCTTAGGTGTGGATTAAGGAAGGAAGGAAGGAAAGGAAGGAAGAGAAAGAAAGAGAAAGAGGAAGAGGAAGAGAAAATGGAAAATATCTTAGGAAGGAAGGAGAAGGAAGAGGAATGAAGGAGATAAAGAAGAAGGATATGGAAAATATCTTAGGTGTGGATTAAGGAAGGAAGGAAGGAGATAAAGGAGGAGGATATGGAAAACATGGAAGGAAGTAAGGAAGGAAGTAAGGAAGGAAGGAAGGAAGGAAGGAAGATTACCAAGGAGTTAGAAGCCAACCCTTTGAATCCCTTATTCTCAAGAATACAACCCCCTCCACAGCAGCCCCCAGGCCTGCCTCCTCAGCTCAATCCTTTCAGCATTTTGGCTCATCCATAAATAAGCAATCAAAGGGTATCCATCACTAGGGCTAAATATTTTAGCTGAGATTTTCACTCTCCTTTATTAGCAGCTCTGTGGGGGAAGAAAAAAAAACCCTTTAAAAAGTCAGGGAGGACAAAGGAGTCCTTTGTCAGCAGTTGTTGCGCTCCTGTTGGTTGTTTGTGGCATAAATTACACCTCGTTTTCCCATGGGTGGAGGGACCTCTTAACCATCTGTGTATTATTATTTGGTTGCTATGGCCTAAAGAGCAACGCTCGGGCCCAAACAATCCTTCGAAAAAGAACATCAAACAGAAAGTTGGAGTCTTCTTCTATCTGCAAAATAAATACCATCAAGGTGTTTGGGTCAGTTGAAATGCGTGCTTGGCAACTTTGCGCGGTGTGAATGCACACAAGAGTGAGGTTTCTGACGGCTCCCAAAGTGTCCCGTTGTATGAATTTTTCAGCTACCTTATTTCCATTTGTGTGTCCAAGCCAGGCTTGATCTCTGATGTGACTTAGCTTCTGCTGGTCTGAAGAATCGCTTCTTCTGCAGGTCCACCGCAGAATAATAATAATAATAATAATAAAGTTGGAAGGGACCTTGGAGGTCTTCTAGTCCAACCCCCTGCTCAGGTAGGAAACCCTATACCATTTCAGACAAATGGCTGTCCAGTCTCTTCTTAAAAACTTCCAGTGTTGGAGCATTCACCGCTACTGGAGGCAGGTTGTTCCACTGGTTAATGGTTCTAACAGTCAGGAACTTTCTCCTTAGTTCTCGGTTGCTTCTCTCCTTGATTAGTTTCCATCCATTGCTTCTTGTCCTGCCTTCAGGGGCTTTGGAGAATAGCTTGACTCCCTCTTCTTTGTGGCAGCCCCTGAGATATTGGAACACTGCTATCATGTCCCCCCTGGTCCTTCTCTTCATTAAACTAGACAGACCCAATTCCAGCAACCGTTCCGTATATGTTTTAGCCTCCAGTCCCCTAATCATCATTGTTGCTCTTCTCTGTACTCTTTCTAGCATCTCAACAGTTTCCTTCCAACTTCTAGATAGGTAAGGACTCCACCTTTTGACATTTTTAGGACTCCTGGAGAGCCCTTCCTACCATTTCTAGAAGGGGCCAGGCTGGGATAGACTAAAATCCAAATTATAGTTTCCGAGGTCTCAACAATTGGCTTCTGCTCTAGGAGACCACCTTCTCCAGGTGGTCTTCCAGCCTCTATAAACCCTTCTCCATTTCAACATGATATTCATACAAGTTCTTCATTAAGGATACTTAAAGCCCTTTATTTATATCCCCCCCCCCCACAAGCAATGTGCTTCAAAATAGCTCCGTATTGATTCCATAGGAGGAGAGATACCTGACTAATCAGGCAGATTTCTGCCCGAGTTCACACTTTTGAACCATGCACAATTTGCCTCGCTTTTTAATGTACCTCCCTTCCCCTCTCCCAGCTTCACAATTTGCTGACATGCACGAGTACACCCGTGCATGGATTAAATCCCGATGTGGAAAAAAAAGAAAGGCATCGGGACGTAACATCGTCACGTGATTGCACCAAGCGTCTTTTTTTTTTTTGTGCAGTCTTTTAATCAATGCTTAGATTCAGTGGTGCATAGCAAGGACCTGTAATATATAGTAACCCATTTCATACTGATGGAGATTGCAGGGGGTGGGGAAAAATTACAGACACCCATTTTGAAATTCACCGAGCGACGTAAATAGCAAAAGAATCGAAAAGTACTGGCATGCATGCCTCAGATTGGGAAATTATATTTCAACTCTCCTGAATGGAATGGAATTTTAGTCAAGTAAAATGCAAGGAAGCAGCCATTACCCATAAATCTGTGTGGTTTGGAATGGAATGGAATGGAATAGAATAGAATAGAATAGAATAGAATAGAATAGAATAGAATAGAATAGAATAGAATAGAATAGAATAGAATAGAAAATATGGAGTGGAATAGAGTAAGAGTAGAATAGAATAGAATAGAATAGAATAGAATAGAATAGAATAGAATAGAATAGAATAACAGAGTTAGAAGGGATCTTGTAGGTCATCTAGTCCAGCCCCCCACCCAATCAGGAGACCCTACACCATTTCTGACAGATGGCTGTCCTGTCTCTTCTTGAAAGCTTCCAGTGATGAAGCTCCCACAACTTCTGAAAGCAACTTCTGTTCCATTGGTTGATTGTTCTCACTGTCAGAAAAATTCTCCTTATTTCTAGGTTGAATCTCTCCTTGGTTAGTTTCCATCCCTTGCTTCTTGTCCTGCTTTTGGGTGCTTTGGAGAATAGCTTGACTCCTTCTTCTTTGTGGCAACCCCTGAGATATTGGAAGACTGCTATCATGTCCCCCCTCGTCCTTCTCTTCATTAAACTAGACATACCCAATTCCAGCAACCGTTCCTTATATGTTTTAGCCCCCAGTCCCCTAATCATCTTTGTTGCTCTTCTTTGCACTCTTTCTAGAGTCTCAACATCGTTTTTACATCGTGGTGACCAAAACTGGATACCGTATTCCAAGTGTGGCCTTACCAAGGCATTGTAAAGTGGTATTAATACTTCACGTGATCTTGATTCTATCCCTCTGTTAATGCAACCTACAACTGTGTTGGCTGTTTTGGCAGCTGCCGCACAGGGCTGGCTCATCTTTAAGGGATTGTCCACTAGGACTCCGAGATCCCTCTCACAGTTGCTACTATTGAGCAAGGTACCCCCTATACTATACCTGTACATTTGGTTTTTCTTGCCTAAATGTAGAACCTTACTTTTTTCACCCTTGAATTTCATTTTGTCAGATAGCGCCCAGTGTTCAAGTTTGTCAGTCTGTTCAAGTCTGACTTAACAGCCATTGGTTTAGTGACAGTTCTAAGTTACAATGGCATGGGAAAAGAAGTCATTTACGGCTGGTCCTCACACTTACGACTGTCACTGCAGCCCCACAGGTCACGTGACCACTTGAGAAGCAACAGGCGCTCACAATGATTGCCACATCCCAGAGTCACGTGTTCTCCATTTTCAGCTTCCAACGAGCAAAGTCAACAGGGGAAGCCAGATCCGCTGAACGCCCAGGTGATTCACTTAGCGACAATCAGTGATTTGCTTAACAATCATGGCAAAGTAGATCATAAAATCAGGGGTGGCTCACTTAAGAATTACGATTGAAGGCTGCATGCGAACTCTTAAACTTGCCAAAGAGAGCTGAATTTCCACATCACACTGTACGCCGGAAAAATAATAACCCCATTTTTATGTTAACCAAGTTTTACCTATTATGCAAATGCAGTAATTAGGTCTTTAGCTGACCTAGTTGGGTATTAACCTAGATAGGTTCATAAACGTTGTAATTCTGGAGAACAAGACAGCAATATTTGAGATGACAAAACGCCAATAGGATGGCAAGGTTCTCCTGAAAGATTTTTTTTTAATTAAACTTGCAATTTAGAAAAGTTGCTTTTGCTCAAACAATACTCAGATTCAGCAGAAGTGTAACAGGCAATAAAGAAAAAAGAAAGAAAAAAGAAAGAAGAAAGTTGGGGTAGGTTAATTACAGAGAATGAAAACGGGTGTTTCATACCGACACTTAAAACACAATCGAATCAGCGTCAGCCAGAAATGGAGTATTTGCAACTTACAAATTTCTGCCTTGGGTGCCGTCCCATAAGTTGCGAGGATTAACTATAAACATAAAATCCTAAGGCTGGAAGGGACCTCAGGGGTCTTCTGGAGGCAAGTCGTTCCACTGATTAATTGTTCTAACTGTCAGGAAAGTGTCAAATACAGTATTCCAATATTTGAGGGGCTGCCCCAAAGAAGAGGGGGTCAATTTTCCACAGCACCGGAGGGCAGGACAAGAAGCAACGGTTGGAAACTAATCAAAGAGAGAAGCAACCTGGAATTAAGGAGAAATTTCCTAACAGTGAGGACAATTAACCAGTGGAACAGCTTGCCACCAGAAGTTGTGGGTGCTCCATCACTGGAGTTTTTATAAGAAGAGACTGGACAGTCAACTCGTCTGGAGTGGTATAGGGTCTCCTGCTTGAGCAGGTGGCTGGACTAGAGAACCTCTAAGGTCCCAGCTCTATTCTGACAGGGCGAGTGGATAAGCTGGTCTATCATGTGATCTTCTGAATGCAAGTGTCTAGCTCTCCCTCTGTTGCTGGAATCTCAAAGTGAAGAGCAAATCAGGAGACAGTTGTGCCCATTGATTCTATTGGCTACATTGGAGGGGATGATGGTTCTCTCACTTATTCCTTCTTTCCTTCCTTCCGCGGAGTAATTTTGTCTGCAGAGTAAAAAAGAATGGTACAAAAGCCAAATAGCCTTCTGTGGGCAGATTTCTAATCGAGGTATTTTTTGTAGCGTGTTCACTTTTTGCAAGGTACCTTTTACACACACACACACACACACACACACACACACACACACACATCCAACTGATCACATTTTTTTTCTCCTTGCATCGTTCTCCTTAATGTGCATATTTCAAATGCTCCAGACTTCCCAATCTGGCTGTTCATCTCCTGAAACACACCACAGTGCATATATTTATGCATGGGTTTTAGATTCAGGGAGATCTGGAAATGTGTACTTTGTGATAAAATACATTTGGGATTGTGTCCTTTGTGAGAAGGACACAACCCAGCTTTGTTTGCTTTCTTTTCTTCTCTTTTCTTTCTTTCCTTCCTTCATTTTTTTCTCCCTTCCCTTCCTTCCTTCCCTTCTTCCTTTATTTTCTTTCTCCCTTCCTTTCCTTTCCTTTCTCTTACCTTTCCTTCCCTTTCCTTCCTTCTTTTACTCTCTCTCTTTCTTTTCTTCTTTCTGTCTTCCTTCCTTCCTTTCTTTATTTTCTTTCTCCCTTCCCTTTCCTTCCTTCCTTCACTCTTTCTCTCTTTCTTTTCTTCTTTCTGCCTTCCCTTTCTTTCTTCCTTTCTTTCTTCCTTCCTTCCTTCCTTCCTTCCCTTCTTCCTTTATTTTCTTTCTCCCTTCTTTTCCTTTCATTTCTCTTCTCTTTCCTTCCTTCTTTCACTCTCTCTCTCTCTTTCTTTTCTTCTTTCTGCCTTCCCTTCCTTTCTTCCTTCCTTCCTTCCCTTCTTCCTTTATTTTCTTTCTCCCTTCTTTTCCTTTTATTTCTCTTCCCTTTCCTTTCCTTCCCTTTCCTTCCTTCACTCTCTCTCTCTCTTTTCTTCTTTCTGCCTTCCTTCCTTCCTTCCTGCCTGCCTGCCTGCCTGCCTGCCTGCCTGCCTGCCTGCCTGCCTGCCTGCCTTCCTTCCTTCCTTCCTTCCTTCCTTCCTTCCTTCCTTCCTGCGGATTTTTCTTGGAGGAATGAAGAAAACAAAAAGGCAGATAAAATATGCAAATCGCAGGAGAAGGAACACATGTGGAGCTGTCAAAGATGGATTCCTTGCCATCCTAGCATGGCAATCCTGCATTTTTCAACTGGCTTCAGCTCTGATCCGATGGCTGTTCTGCCCTCTTGGAGATGAATGGAATCAGCAGCCAGGTCCATGCATAATTTCATTAGTGCTGGTGGGACATGCTTTTGCACAATGCCTCCTGCACACCCATCTCCCAGAAACACTGTGCGCGGAATACATTGTCTCCTGCCCAGATGGTGTCAAGGGTTTATTTTTTTTTTTGCTTCGGCATCTCCAGACTCTGTGTGATTTTAAATAAGAGAAAAGTGTGGAGGTTTTTTTTGCGACACCTTTCCGGGCCTTTTCTGTGCGTTACGGAAAGATGCTCTTGATTATCGTGGTTGAAAAATTGCCGACTGCGTTTCTTATTCAGAGACGGAGCGTGCATAATGATGGTAATGTAAGCCCTTGAAGAGGGCTAATATGTGAAAAATATAGGAGGAAAAGCAAGAATCCAAGAACAATCCTGTAAGGATGGTTTAATGGGTCTATTTGCTGTTCAGTCGCTGAGTCGTGTACAACAGGAACCGTAGCACATCAGGCGGTCTTCTGGAGTTTTATAGGTCTAAAGCAGCCCCCAAATCTTCCATCTTTGTATCCACAGAGAAGAGTGAACTTTTTTTTTAGCAATTGTGACATCCCTCGTGATGGAGGAAGCAAAGATCCCACAGGCTTTCTGATCCAGAAGTCTATTTTGCTCCTGAAGGGAAACAGATCTAATAGGATATTTGTAGCTCAGGATTAAACGGTGGGGTCTTTGGCAGTCTCTGAGCTTGGCTGTTTTCTCGACGACGTTTCATCACCCCACTAGGTAACAACATCAGTGCTAGAAGGGAATGGGCTTTGTGGAAGAGGAGGAGGAGGAGAAAGAAGAGGAAGAGGAGAAGGAGGTGGTGGAGGAGGAGAAAGATAAAGAGGAGGAAGAGGAGGAGGAGGAGTATGGGGTCCCTGGTGTTCTCTGAGCTTAGTGGCTTTCTTGTAGACATTTCATGACCCAACTAGGTAACATCATCAGTGCCAGGAGGGAGTGTGGTATGGTGAGGAGGAGGAAAAATAAAAGGAGGAAGAGGAAGAGGACAGCTGTGGGTTCTTTGGTGCTCTCTGTACTTGGTTGTTTTCTTGCAGACATTTCATGACCCAACTAGATAACATCATCAATGCTGGAAGGAAGTGGGGTTTATGGGAGGAGGAGGAGGAGGAGGAGGATTTTGGGGTCCTCAGTGCTTTCTGAGCTTGGTTGTTTTCTTGCAGACATTTCATCACCCAACTTGGTGACATCATCAGGGCTAGAAGGGAGTGGGGTTGGCTCTCTGTTTATATACAATTTTTTGGGGGGAAGGATTGAACTCAAGATCTGGGTGCAAAGCTGGTGTCTTTACTATTGAGCCCTGGCCTTTTGTAGCTTCTAGTTTTCCAGCAACGCTGCACATTAACTCAGGAGTCTTTTTGGAGCTGGCCTCGTGTGGCAAAAGGCGGGCCGAAGGGCTTGACCCAACGCGGAAGGCGACCAACCGTCTGCCTTTTTTCCTACCAAGCCACACCGCTCTCCTTCCTAGAAAGCAGCTCGGATGAGGAGCACCACCCAGATCCTGGCACCAGACCATGCCTCCATCATCTGCTCACTCTGGCAAGCCTTCTCCGCTGAACATCCTTCATAAATATTCATCTTTCTTTCTTTCTTTCTTTCTTTCTTTTTTCTTTCTTTTTTCTTTTGGTGTGTGCGATTGCATGCTCATTTGCACTTTGGCATGACATCAAGTGAGAGGAGCACACACCCAGCGGGGTTTGATCAGGATCAGAAGGCAAGGAAAAGGGGGTCAGAAATAATGCGGTGGGAAGCCAGGACTTGTGAGCGGGGAGACCAGGAGGGGTGAGTTTGACTTCACAAATAACAGGATGACAGAGTTGGATGGGACCTTGGAGGTCATCTAGTCCAACCCCCCCCTGCTCAGGCTTCCATACATTGTTTCTTGTCCTTCCTTCTGGTGCTTTGGAGAATAGCTTGACGTCGACGTCGTCATCATCATCGTCATCATCATCATCATCATCATCAAGTTGGAAGGGACCTTGGAGGTCATCTAGTCCAAACTCCTGCTCAGGCAGGAAACCCTGTACCCTTTCAGACAAATGGCTATCCAGTCTCTTCTTAAAAACTTCCAGCGTTGGAGCATTCACAGCTTGTGGAGGCAGGTTGTTCCACTGGTTAATTGTTCTCACTGTCAGGAAATTTCTCTTTAGTTCCAGGCTGCTTCTCTCCTTGATGAGTTGCCTTCTGGTGCTTTGGAGAATAGTATGACTCAATAATAGCAATAACATCATCATCATCATCATCAAGTGGGAAGGGACTTTGGAGGTCATCTAGTCCAACCCCCTGCTCAGGCAGGAAACCCTATACCATTTCAGACAAGTGGCTGTCCAGTCTCTTCTTAAAAACTTCCAGTGTTGGGGCATTCACCGCTTCTGGAGGCAGGTTGTTCCACTGGTTAATTGTTCTAACTGTCAGGAAGTTTCTCCTTAGTTCCAGGTTGCTTCTCTCCTTGATCAGTTTCCACCCGTTGCTTCTTGTCCTGCCTTCAGGCGCTTTGGAGAATAGCTTGACTCCCTCTTCTTTGGGGCAGCCCCTGAGATATTGGAAGACCGCTATCATGTCCCCCCTCGTCCTTCTCTTCATTAAACTAGATATACCCAATTCCTGCAAGCGTTCGTTAAATGTTTTAGCCTCCAGTCCCTTGATGGTGAGGTCACATCAAGCAAAGGTCTTTTGTGGGTCACATCAGGTGAGGATCTTCTGATGGGTCTTGTGACATCAGCCTTCCCTTCCCAGCCTATAATCTAAGGAAGAAAACCAAAGGAATTCCACGTAGTGTCTCACGTCTTATTTTATTGCCGTATTTTTATTAGATTTAGAAACACACACTTAACACTTAATCGTAAATTTTACTGTTGCAAAGTTTCACAGGTCCCTCTGCAAGACCAATGCAGGCTGAAAGCTAATCTTTCTTTCTTTCTTTCTTTCTTTCTTTCTTTCTTTCTTTCTTTCTTTCTTTCTTTCTCTGTCTATCTATCTATCTATCTATCTATCTATCTATTAAAAAAGAAGGAAATATTGGACACAGAAAAAGACAGAAGTCAGATTTGGAAGGCTTTTTGATGAATTTGTACGATACATCATTTGGGGTTAGTTAAAAAAATTTTTGTAAAGAAAAATAAAATAAAATACCGGAATAGAATGAAAATCTCTGGTTGTTAGATTGTATTTATGGCGGAACAGATGGTTTCAAATCGCGAACGTATCAAGCTTTCCCAATTAGCCTTAAGAAACGAGGTGGTTTTTGGATTATATCTTGAATAAATGATGTCTGTATTTTTTTTTTCCACGTTCTCTCATAAATACACACACGCGCGCGCACACACACACAAAGAGCTTATGTGAGGGTTTAGGGCAATTATCTCATCTGAAAAAAAAAATGAAATACTAGCTTTATTCACAGAGGATTTAGTTCTCGCAGAAGGTTTTTACCAGGATAACAATTTCTTCCTTTTGAAGGAGAAGAATATAAGATTCTCGTATTTTATCCTTCTGTTTGTCAAGCTATCAATATGAAAAGCTCTCCTTTCCTCTCGCAGTGAAAAAAGTTGGTTTTTTGGTTTTTTTTTAAATCCTACTGAAAAGTTCTGAACATCTTGAACAGGAGGGAAAAAAAAGGGAATTTGCAGTTAATTCCCCTATTTTATTACTGCTTAATCCTTTTTTGAAATAGTTTTGCTCCATCAGCCACAGTACTTGGATGACAAACAGAGCCTTCATTTGCCAAAAAGAATTTTTTTTAAAAAAAAACCACAAAGTCTTATGTTAATAAACTGCGAGAGGTGGATTTTTGGATAAGAACACTTTGCAAAGTCCCCCTCCAAAAAAATAAAATAAAATAAATAAATAAATAAAACCTTTGCTTTTTCCAGGTCAGCTCCAATTTGACTCCAAATTGTCTTTGCAATTGATTTGGAAAAACCAGCTCAATCAGACGCTTCCACCCAAACTGTCAAACTGGGTCAGTTTGATTCTTCCCAATTCATTTTGGGGAGAAAAAAAAATACACAGTTGGATTCGGTAATTTAAGGTACATCACTGAGACAATTTGAACCGCCAGTTCAGGGCAGAATCAAATCAACCTCGGAAACGAATCTGGGAAAGGAACGTTTGACAATTGTCGTCTTTCCCCCCGTTCGGTGCATAAACCAGGATAAAATTCTGACCCTCCTCACAAGCAAACCATCTCCGAACCAAACGGTCGATGGTTATTTTTCTAAATATATACCTTAAGGTCTTAGGCCATTCTCAAGTCACTCCATAAATGGTGGTGACCATCAGAAATCTTTTGTTAATAGAAGAGACTATTTCTAGATCAGCTGTGGCTCAGCTCTAGCACTGGTGATGTTAATGAAATGGTCATGAAAGGTCTGCAAGAAAACAGCCAAGCTCAGAGAGCACCAAGGACCCCACAGTCGTCATCTTCCTCCTCCTCTTCCTCCTCCTCCTCCTCCTCCTCCTCCTCCTCACAAATCCCTCCATCTCCCTTCTAGCACTGATGATGTATCCTAGTCGGGTCACGAAATGTCTGCAAGAAAACAACCAAGCTCAGAGAGCACCAAGGACCCTGCAGTCCTCCTCCTCCTCCTCCTCCTCCTCCTCCTCCTCCTACTACTACTACTACTACTACTACTACTACTACTACTACTACTAGCAACTGCCTAGAACACTGATGTTGTTCCCTAGTTGGGTCATGAAATGTCTGCAAGAAAACAGCCAAGCTCAGAGAGCACCAAGGACCCCNTCCTCCTCCTCCTCCTCCTCCTCCTCCTCCTCCTCCTCCTCCTCCTCCTAGCAACTGCCTAGAACACTGATGTTGTTCCCTAGTTGGGTCATGAAATGTCTGCAAGAAAACAACCAAGCTCAGAGGGCACCAAGGACCCCACAGTCGTCATCTTCCTCCTCCTCTTCCTCCTCCTCCTCCTCCTCCTCACAAATCCCTCCATCTCCCTTCTAGCACTGATGATGTATCCTAGTCGGGTCACGAAATGTCTGCAAGAAAACAACCAAGCTCAGAGAGCACCAAGGACCCCCCAGAATTCTTTCTTTTTAAGTGGATCAGAATAAGAAGGCTTTCCCTTCCGAAAGAAATCTGATTTCATTTCTAATCTTAAGACACGAAACTGCCACGCCATCAGGCTATTTGTCCAAAGATTTCCTCCAACAATGCCACCTCAACATGGAATCCTTCGCAGCTTTGCTACCTGCGATAGACAAGCTCAGATGCTGCAACCACTTCCACATCCCTAAACCCGCCCTCTTATTTTCTGCGGAATTCATCTTGATCGATACTTCCAGATGTTTCCTAGCATGATCTGATCTTCCGTGACCAAATCAACTCATCCGTCTCGCAGCAACCGGGCGAGATAACCACAGTCAGAATATTTTAACATAATGCAACCACGGAGCGGTGCCAGTTTTCATCTGCTCGGAGGGATTCTTGGCCCCGGTACAGATTCCAGCTACTTAAAGCGGCGTTCATGGTTTGCAACTGATAAAAAGGCGACTATGACAAGGAGGGTTTCAGCTGATGAATGGAGTTCCCAGCTTGGCTGACCATGTGTGAGGTTTGCGTGGAAAGACACACAGTACGCTTTGTAGGTGAAAGTTGTTAGCTTGTAGTTGGATGCACACCGCGCTCTCGACCCAGCCAGGAACCCGTGCGTTTTGTTTAAGGCTGGAGAGAAATTTAAATTACTGCTCGGTTGGTTCTTTTAAAAAAAAAATGCCTCTTTGTCTTAAACAATAGGGTACGTTCCCATGCCAGCTGCTTTTGTGATTTGTGCTTATCATTAACAAGTAATTGGATGACTGCTATCGTGTCACCCCTGGTCCTTCTTTTCAATAAACTAGACATACCCAATTCCAGCCACCCTTCTTTGTATGTTTTAGCCTCCAGTCAATCAATTGATCAGAATAGAGCTGGAAGAGACCTTGGAGATCTTCTAGACCAGTGGTTCTCAACCTGTGGGTCGGGACCCCATTTGGGGTTGATCGACCATTTCACGGGGGTCGCCAAGCAAAGCTGTCCACCATTTTTTTTGTCCGCCATTTTTTTGTCCGCCATTTTTTCCCCTTTTCCAGCGGGTGCCTTACCTCCCTTGGACTGGTGGTCGGCCTGCTCCGTCTCTGCCGCTTGCCAGCTACGCCTCGGCCGGCACAGGGGGCGGAACCACGCATGCGCGGCGCTCCCGGGCAGGGAAAGCCCTCGACCTACGACCGGTTGGGTAGTCCTCGACTTACGACCGGTTTAGTCCTCGACTTACGACTGGTTTAGTCCTCGACTTACGATCGGTTTAGTGCTCAACTTACAACCGGTTGGGGTCACGGCATTAAAAAGGTTGAGAACCACTGTTCTAGACAACTCCTTGCTCTAGCAGGAGATCCTATAATCTTTCATATAGGTCGCCGTCCAGTCTCCTCTTAATAATCTCCAGCGATGGAGCATCCAGAACGTCTGGAGGCAACTTCTGTTCCACTGATTAATTGTCCTCACTGTTAGGAAGTTTCTCCTTAATTCCAGGTTGCTTCTCTCCTTGGTTAGTTTCCATCCATTCTTTGTTGTCTTGCCTTCTGGTGCTTTGGAAAATAAGTTGACCCCCCTCCTCTTTGTGGCAGCCCCTCAAATACTGGAATGCTGCTATCATGTCCTCCCTGGTCCTTCTTTTCTCTAGACTGGCCATTCCCAAGTCTTGCAGCCGTTCTTCATATGTTTTAGTCTCCAGGCCTTGGATCCTCTTAGTTGCTCCTCTTTGCGCTTTTTCTTTTTTGTAATGTGGGGACTAAACCTGGATGGCCTTACTAGGGAAGACTTCATGTGATTTTGATTCTATACCTCTGTTAATACAGCCTAGCACCGTGTTGGCTTTTTTTGGCAGCTGCAGCATACTGCTGGCTCCTATTTAAGGGATTGTCCACTAAGACTCCAAGGTCCCTCTCACAGTTTCCATCCATTGTTTCTTGTCCCGACTTCTGGTGCTTTGGAAAATAAGTTGACCCCCCCTCCTCTTTGTGGCAGCCCCTCAAATACTGGCATACTGCTATCATGTCCCCCTTAGTCCATCTTTTCTCTAGACCAGCCATCCCCAAATCCTGCAACTGCTCTTCAAATGTTTTAGCCTCCAGTGGCTCTTCTCTGTATTCTTTCCAGACTCATAACATCTTTGTTACACCGTGGTGACCAAAACTGGATGCCATATTTCAAGTGTGGCTTTCCCAGGGATTTATAAAGTGATACTAACACTTGATCTTGATCCTAGCCCTCTAAATGCAGGCTAAGACTGCAATTAATACCAGCTCAGCTGGTATAATGTTATGGCTGAGCTAGTGAGTGGCTAATGTTGAACTGGGCCAAAGAAATTTCTGGATTATTTATTGTGGGCATGATTAAACCTTGAATGTGTCCTTGGTCCTAATTGGTTCCTAGCAGCAACCCGAATGGAAAATTGTTCACTTTGATGTCCACTTGTGCGGCCATTGTGTTAATTTATTTCCTACCCCTCGCATTCTTAGAGGAAGGGGTCTTATTTATGGCACACCCGCTGTTTTGTGTGTGTGTTTTTTTAATATTTAATGGAAAGGGGGATAGGCGTTTCTCTAATGGCTTTTTTGTAGGGATTTAATCTTTCATGACGAGCCATTTTAAGTGACAATTGAATCATTTTTCACATTAGGATTGAGAGGAGGACAAACAAGAAAAAAAGAAAGAAAATAGGAAAAATAAACACCCGACAGTGTGTGTTTTAATATTTATCAACACATCAAGAGCCTTGCCATGTCTGTCCTCTCTCTGGCTGTAAATTTCATCACCCTGACGAAATTTGGTGCAATAAACAGTCAAATTCTTAATTAACTTTCACCGTAAATTTTAAGAGGCCTATCCTTTTCCGTGGCTTGGCTTTCTCTCTCGGTCTCTCTCTCTCTCTCTCTCCCTCGCACATCCTAGCAACTCTGAACAAAAAAAATGCCAGTTGAAGAATAGATTTATTGCACAGAGAACTCTTGGGCCAATACTGAATACTTAAAGACTTTTAAATGTGATGCACTGAATTGGCAGTTCTGGAGAATAACACGTGTGCGTTTGTGTGTGATTATATTCTAGTGTTCCAACTTCACCGGGGGTAGATGTTTAATTTCTGATCGTCAGCAACTAAAGGGGAAGGAGACGATCAAAAAAAAAAAAGGCGTGTTAATTTATACCCCATTAAATTAATTTTAATGCCAATCTGATGAATGAATTTTCTAAGCCAAGTATCTGAGCTGTTTAAAAGCTTTATCAAAAAACGTAACAGATAGCCTTTTCTCCTCATTCTTTCCACCTTGGAAGGGATCTTGGAGGTCACCTAGTCCAACCCTATACCATTTCAGACAAATGGTTGTCCAGTCTCTTCTTAAAAACTTCGGAGCACCCACAACTTCTGGAAGCAAGGTGTTCCATTGGTTAATTGTTGACACTGTCAGGAAATTTCTCCTTAGTTCTTTATTGGTTCTCTCCTTGGTGAGTTTCCATCCGTTGCTTCTTGTCCTGCCTTCAGGTGCTTTGGAGAATAAATCAGAATAACAGAGTTGGGAGGCACCTTGGAGGTCTTCTAGTCCAGCCCCCTGCTCCAGCAACAGATCTTATACCATTTCAGACAAATGGCTGTCCAATCTCTTCTTAAAAACTTCCAGTGTTGGAGCATCCACAACTTCTGAAGGCAGGTTTTTCCACTGGTTGATCGTTCTCACTGTCAGGAAATTTCTCCTTAGTGATAGATAGATAGATAGATAGATAGATAGATAGATAGATAGATAGATAGATAGATAGATAGATAGATAGATAGATAGATAGATAGATAGATAGATAGATAGATAGATAGATAGAGACAGACAGACAGACAGACAGACAGACAGACAGACAGACAGACAGACAGACAGACAGACAGACAGACAGACAGACAGACAGACAGACAGTGTCATGGTTCCAACTAATGGAATACTTCAAAGAACTTCCAGGCATTGTTTATCCTATTTTGTCAAAGCAAGAACATCCAATGTTAGCAGCGTTGAGAGATAGATAGATAGATAGATAGATAGATAGATAGATAGATAGATAGATAGATAGATAGATAGATAGATAGATAGATAGATAGATAGATAGATAGAGATAGATAGATAGATAGATAGATAGATAGATAGATAGATAGATAGATAGATAGATAGATAGATAGATAGATAGATAGATAGATAGATAGATAGATAGATAGATAGATAGATACCAAAAACCCAAGGGCTATAATTTAAGAAGAGGTACATCTAGTCTGGTAGAAAGCAGAGGCAATAAATTACGTACTGTTGCCCAGATCTCACGAAACCCATGAAATCTCCTCAAGTCAAGCTCAGCTTGAAGAAGCTTCATGCCAGTTTGTCACATTCCATTGAAGTAAAATTGATCTTTTTCCAGCATCTGTCATGCTCTTCATCTCATTCGGGTTGAGGAGAAATATTTTCCATTTGAAGCAAGACAGTCCCATCACCTAACAAAGATGATGGAGAAGAGAGATGGAAAAGGAAAATAAGGAACAGTTAAGCAAGTTACCCAGCATGTTTCAATATTTGAGGGGCTGCCACAAAGAAGGGGGGGTGTCAAGCTATTCTCCAAAGCACCTGAAGGCAGGACAAGAAGCAACGGATGGAAACTAACCAAGGAGAGAAGCAACCTAGAACTAAGGAGAAATTTCCTGACAGTGAGAACAATTAACCAGTGGGACGGCTTGTCTCCAGAAGTTTTGGGTGCTCCATCACTTGAGTTTTTAAAGAAGACATTGGACAGTCATTTGAAATGGAATAGGGTCTCCTGCTTGAGCAGGGGGCTGGATTAGAAGACCTCCAAGGTCCCTTCCCACTCTGCTCCTCTGTTATCTTCTCTGTGATTTAAATCTGTGGCATACCAAGGCTTTGAAGACCAGAAGAATTGCTCCATGTTTGATTTTGTTTCTTGGAGGGCTGTCCTAGGGACAAGGGCAATGATGTATCCTCCAAAGCATCTGAGGGCAAGACAAGAAGCAATGAGTAGAAATTGGTCAGAAAGAGATCCAGCCTGGAACGAAGGAGGAATTTCCTGACGGGTGAGAACAATGAATCAGTGGAAAAGCTTGCCTCCTGGAAGTGTGGCTGCTCCATGGCTGTAAGTTTTCAAGAAAAGATTGGACAGCCATTTGCCCTGGATGGCATAAGGACTCCCGCCCGGGGCAGAGGGTTGGATCCCTTCCAGACCTGTGAGTCTTTGCTCCTTAAACAGTCTCCCTTTCCTCCTTAATTCCTCCCCAACTTTGCCGCTTGGCAAGGATGCTATCCTTGATTCCTCTGGAAGAGGCCGAATAAAATATTTATTAACCTATGTAAAATATTCAAAGCCCTTGGAATATTGACGGGAGGGCAAAGGTGACAAGAGGAGCCAGGATTTGATGCTCTTGAATACACATTTCGGCATCTACTCTGCCTCATCTCTGACCGTTGATCAGGAGGGGTCTGAGAATCACCCAGACAGACGAAAAGCAGGAGGCGGCTGACCTTTGTCTGTGGGCAGAAAGGATCACCATCTAATCTGTGCTTAAAGAGCTTGGAGTGGATGCAAATGCAGGCCTCCGTTTGATTGCCGAGCAGAGTGACCCAATTGCAATGGAAATCAGAAAACTCTAATTACAGCCAGGACTAAGGGGCAAGGTTTTGGTTTTGTTTTTTTTTTATTTAAAAAAAGCATGGTTCTTGTGAACGCGTAAATTCAAAAAGAAGTCCCAAAGGTGCTTTTTTTTTCAGGAGGCAACTGGACTTTCTTGTTTTTCTTTGAAGGCGTTTCGCTTCTCATCCAAGGAGCATCTTCAGCTCTGACTGGGCGGTGGGAGAATGGGAGCATTTATACTCCTTTGCCTTCTTTGAGAGAGTCCTTGAGGTTTATAATAATAATAATAAAGTTGGAAGGGGCCTTGGAGGTCATCGAGTCCAACCTCCTGCTCAGGCAAGAACCCTACAGCATTTCAGACAAATGGCTGTCCAGTCTCTTCTTAAAAACTTCCAGTGTTGGAGCATTCACAACTTCTGGAGGCAGGTTGTTCCACTGGTTAATTGTTCTAACTGTCAGGAAGTTTCTCCTTAGTTCTAGGTTGCTTCTCTCCTTGATGAGTTTCCATCCGTTGCTTCTTGTCCTGCCTTCAGGCGCTTTGGAGAATAGCTTGACTCCCTCTTCTTTGGGGCAGCCCCTGAGATATCTATGTCCTCAGGGTCACCTGAGCGGTGCAAATAGGTGTGGAAGTGACCGAAAATGGAATTGTCACATCTGGCTGTTCCTGTTTCTCCAGAGTTCCTGAGACCAGGCTGGGCCACGTTCATGCTCCTTGACCATGGAGCATGAGTTTCTCTTTATGGTCTCCGGGTTGGGATGGAAGAGAGTTTTGGAACCATCAAGAGGGAGCTTGAAACATTTGAATGGAAGCAGAAAGCCAAGCCAGCTAAAACTTCATGAGTTGACTTTGTCAGATGTGAGAATGGAGTGACATTAGTTTCAATCGTCAGTCTTAAAAAGAGACTGGACAATCACCTGACTGAGATGGTATAGGATAGGTTCTCCTGCTTGTGCAGGGAGCTGGACTAGAAGTTCTCCAAGGTCCCTTCCAGCTTCTATTCTGTTCTGTTCTGTTCTGTTCTGTTCTGTTCCATATTCTATTCTATTCTATTCTATTCTATTCTATTCTATTCTATATTCTATATTCTATATTCTACTCTACTCTACTCTACTCTACTCTACTCTACTCTACTCTACTCTACTCTACTCTACTCTACTCTACTCTACTCTACTCTATTCTTCCTCCCTTTAGCATTCACAGTAGATCCTCCTATGCTATGTAACATATCGGGCAGCAAGAGGTTTAGGTCTTGGGCAAGAACTTGGGCAAGCTTCTTCTGATGTGATGTTTTAGAGTCTTTAAGTCTTCCATGAATGTTGTTGGAGTATTCATGAGCAGGAAGAGTCATGTGGTAACTCAGTCGCCAATGTGAAGAAAGTGCTACTGAGTCTGTGCAAAAGGTTATTGAGAAGCTGGGTTTCAGTTTCGGTCTCAGTTTCGGTCTCAGGTCTGTCTCTGCTGTAAGAAGTATTCATTTGTGCTATTTTGCTGTAAAGAAGAATGTATGGTATTGTAAATAATTTTATATGAATATAAAGAGTTTATTTGAATCAGCTAAATGCAGTCAACTGTGAGAGCTTCTGATTTATTTTTTCACCAATAGAGAAATTAAAATTCTCTAACAAATGTTCTTCACCATGTATTTTGAGGGGGTCCTCCTGGTTGTTTGGCATTGGGGAGGGGGATTATATCTCATTGTCATCTTGGGGGTTTGATTGTTCTTCATGGGGAGGGTCAGGCTAGCAACCATCCTTGTAAAAATTATTAATCACCACAGAAACAGCGAGAAGAATCTTTCTCCCTTGGGATGTCCAAAAGGAAGCTAAGCTCAGATGCCAAATTCCCACTAGTCCTTGGCAGGGGAATTATCCTGCCTTTCTTTCCTCACTGAAGTCAACAAAAGGAAATTCTGCTTGAAACATCTCCCAAAGAAGAGACTTTCAGAGAAGCATTCACAGGATTTCTCTCTTGGAAGAAGGTCAAGCCATATTTGAAAGGTCTTACTTCATTCTCAGCCAGTTGGCCACCTATGTTGACATGATAGCAGCATTCCAGTATTTGAGGGGCTGCCACAAACAGGAGGGGGGGGTCAACTTATTTTCCAAAGCACCAGAAGGCAAAACAAGAAACAATGGATGGAAACTAACCAAGGAGAGAAGCAACCTTGTACTAAGAAGAAATTTCCTGTCACGGAGAACGATTAGCCAGTAGAACAGCTTGCCTCCAGAAGTTGTGGGTGCTCCATCACTGGAGGTTTTAAAGAAGAGATTGGACAACCATTTATCTGTAATGGTAGTAGGATCTTTTGCTTGAGCAGGGAGTTGGACTAGAAGACATCCAAGGTCCCTTCCAGCTCTCTATTCTCTTTTATTCCACGTTTCAGTTCCAAAAGAAGCACTGAAGAAAACTTCTTCCAGGGTTGTTGGGTGTTTGTGTGTGTGTGATTTTCAGCAGGCTTTCACCTTGGGAACCTCTAAAAGCATTTCTTATTCTCCCCGGAGGTATCTGGAGAAACGGTCCACCCCGACGAATTTCTCTGCCTCCAAGTTTGGCTAAAAGCTTTGAAAGTCTTATTTGTACCAGCTTTACGTCTCCACCTGTGGCAACAATCTGCTCCGTGCAGGTTTTTGGTTTTTTTTTTTTTGCTCTACCTTCCCACAACTGGGAAACAATTTGTAATAGACTGTGCGATGTGATTTCCTCTTAGATGTGAGATCAGCCAGAGAAAAGAGGCCAGGGAAGCCGAGATAACATAATTGGTTTCTTGCAAACTGTACAAAACTGAGGCTGGTTTTATATCACCCCCATCATAGACAAATCCCCAATTGATGCTGGCTTCCTGGCAATATCCATCTGAAGCTGGTGTTGAGTCAGAGAGTCTCCGACGGTATTTTCTGACTTTGTAGACTGGGACTTTCCCCTCAAACTGGGGAGAGAATAATGTATCAGACCCTCCTTTCCTAGGTAGAAAAATCTTGAATTTTTTCTTTGTCTTCAAAACCTCCGTCTTCATAACTGGCTGGGTTCACAGAGGCAGCTTCTAAATCCAGGGGGAGAAAGCAGCTCCTTTGTGGTGCCCACGAACAGAAGGAGCCGATTCACACAATTTGCAACAACAACAAGGGCTGCTGACTCACCCGCAGGCCCAGACCACATGGAGCAGGATGAGACGAAGGTGAGAAAAAGAGGTGGTTCTAAAAAAAAGGGGAAAAAATCCAAAGAAGCGATAAGAAAATACTTGTCTATTGTCTCCAAACAAATTCAATTCAGACATGTCCGGATATTCCCCCCAAGAGATGAATTAAGATCGGTAGAAGGCATGTATAGGCATGTCAGCTTGAAGCCAAGAGTCTCCTAACTTCTTCCTGTGCTGTTTGAAGGAGACCCCGCATTCATGTGAATTCTTCTTGTTGTGGAACCTCAACTGAAAAGAGCAGGAAACAGACAATCTACCCTTTACAAGAGAAGATTGAACGGCGGGGTCCTTGGTGCTCTCTGAGCTGGGTGGTTTCCTTGCAGACGTTTCATTACCCAACTAGGTGGCATCATCAGTGCTAGAAGGGAGTTGGGTAGGAGGAGGAGGAGGAGGAGGAGGAGGAGGAGGAGGAGGAGGAGGAGGAGGAGGAGGAGGAGGAATACTGTGGGGTCCTTGTTGCTCTCTGAGCTTGGTGATTTTCTTGCAGATGTTTCATAGCCCAAGTAGGTAACATCATCAGTGCTACAAAGGAGTGGGGTTTGTGGAGAGGAGGAGGAAGAAGAAGAGGAAGAGGAAGAAGAAAAAGAAGAAGCAGAGGAGGAGGAGGAGGAGGAGGAGGAGGAGGAGGAGGAGGAGGAGGAGAAGGAGAACTGTGGGGTCCTTGGTGCTCTCTGAGCTTGGTTGTTTTCTTTCAGACGTTTCATTACCCAACTAGGTAACATCATCAGTGCTAGAAGGGAGTTGGGTTTTAGGAGGAGGAGGAGGAGGAGGAGGAGGAGGAGGAGGACTGCCAGATCCTTGGTGCTCTCTGATCTTGGTGGTTTTCTTGCAGACATTTCATGACCCAACTAGGTAACCTCCTCAGTGCTAGCATGAAATGAATAGCAAGAAAATATTGGCAAGAAAACAGCTAAGCTCAGAGAGCCCTAAGGATCTCACAACCTGCACATTTTCGGTGCACGAAATGTGCTTTTAATCATTAACAGGCATCCTCTTACAGCTGACAGAGTTACGCGTTTAATGTTTTAATGTGTTTGTGCGCGCGTTAATCATTTGATCGAAATAGGGATGCTTTCATTCAAAATGTAGTAAGTTGGTTCCCCAAAATCCGAAGGTCGTGCTTGCCGTCAGTCCCTCTTAGCTATTTTTCCTCTCTTTCATGAAACATGGATAAATTCAGCAGCACGGGGGGTCAGGCGCAAACGTCCAGCATCCTGTTCCGTGTATGAATTCAGTCCGAAAAGTTGATTTTTCAAGGAATATGGATTTATTTCCCTGAAAACCATCCAGTAAACGTTTTGTGTAACCGGTATTTGGGACAGCTCGATTTTCCTTCTTCGGTTGGCTTCCCTTTAAAAGTATCTTTGGAAGAATTCTACATGGTTTCTTTTTTTTTCTTTCTTTCTTCCTTTTTTTTTACACAGCTGTTGAATTTTAAGTACTCCATTATATGCGCCCGGATCTTTAGATAAAGCAGCTCAAGGACTTTCAGACACTAAACTCCAAATCAGATAAGAAGATGGGTTTTAAGCAGTGCACTGTGCCTCTAAGTGGAAACTTAGAAACAAAAAGCGAAATAAAAGGAGAGAGAGAGAGAGAGAGAGAGAGAGAGAGAGAGAGAGAGAGAGAGAGAGAGAGAGAGAGAGAGAGAGAGAGAGAGAGAGAGAGAGAGAGATGACAGAAAAGAAATAGCATCCTTGGCTACAAAGCTGTTGAGGTATTTATAATCGAAAGCAAAACCTATTCTGTGCAAAAAAGGGAGAAAATTAATACTCTACTCTTGACTCAGTCCTTATATATATATATTATTTGGAAAGTCTGAAGTCTCATTGTTGCAACTGAACATAGAGATGTGGGGTCCTTGATGCTCTCTGAGCTTGGCTGTTTTCTTGCAGACATTTCATTATCCAACCAGGGGATATCATCATAGCATAGGAGGGTGTGTGGAGAGTTTTAAGTTTAGGTGACAAACCAGGTTTAAGTTTGATGGCTTCCCATCCAGCCTAAATAACAGCCAGATCGCCATGTGAAGAATTCAAGTTAATAGAGTGCTAATTTAGTACTGGTAGTCCTTGACTTAAAACAGTTCATTTAGTGACTGTTTGAAGTTACGATAGCAATGAAAAAAGAGGGGGGATTGGGAGGAGGAGGAGGAGGAGGACTGTGGGGTCCTTAGTGCTCTCTGAGCTTGTTTTCTTGGAGATGTTTCATTACCAAACTAGGTAACAACATCAGTGTTAGAAGGAAGTAAGGTGGAGAAGAGGAGGAGGAGGAGGGGGAGGAGGAGGAGGGGGAGAAGAGGAGGAGGAGGACTAGGAGAAGGAGAAGCAAAAGGGGAGAAGAGGGAGAAGGAGGAGGAGGACTGTGGGGGCTTTGGTGCTCTCTGAGCTTGCTTCTTTTCTTGCAGACATTTCATTACTCAACTAGGTAACATCATCAGTGCTAGAAGGAAGGAAGGGAGGGAGAAGGAGGAAAAGGAGGAGGAGGAGGGAGGACTGTGGGGTCCTTGGTGCTCTCTGAGCTTGGTGGTTTCCTTGCAGACGTTTCATTACCCAACTAGGTAACATCATCAGTCCTCGGACTGATCATGCTAGCACTGATGGTGTTACCTAGTTTGGATAATGAAGTTCTCTTGGCAATGTCAATTTTTAAGCTGGTGGTTTGTTTCTAAAATCTTTTGCTCCCTAAGGGGATATATGACTCATTTAACTGGGTTAAGACAGGGTTAGTGCAAAGGGCGAACAGCCTAACCCCTGTTATTTGCAACTTCAAGAAGAATCTAGGCAGAACGTGGCTGTTAAAATTGCAACATCAGTAACCCCACAAACGGGGCTGAACACATCTAGGATCCCAATCAAACATTTAAAAATTAAGAGGACGCGGAAAGTACGTCCACGATGAACATGGCTAGGCAAAGCTTTGGTGTAGAGATTGCGAGGACCTCGAAAGTCAATCTTAAAATTGACTTTCCATACCAGACTGGCAGAGACAGATGCTGAAAACAAAGCTATTGGATTCAACAATTTTTGTGTATTGAATCAAATGATTTCAATTTCCGCTGGGTTCTGGCACAGTGCCATTGTGGTCCGTAAATAAATGGGGTTGAACGGAGGATCCGGACGGAATCCATTCTTCCGATCAGATTGGAGCAAATTGGCATGACCCAATTAATTATCAGAGGGCCCCGCAGTAAACTAATTTGCTTTGTAATATCGGGGAATTTGTTTTGTTTTTCAAAAGAGCGCTCCGATGCTACATTTGTTTTTTCTCTCTCTTTTAAGAGTTGAAATATTTGCGGCAAATATCGCCGTTTAGCTAATGTCATTTGCTGCAGAAACAGAAAGGATGGGGAGGAGAAAATTATATCATTCACTTCTCCAAACATATTGAAAATGATATTTAAGTTTACAATAATGTGACGTTGAATATTCCCCCTTTAAAACCGTCAATAGAACTTCTCCAGAGCTCGTTTTTTTTTTTTGTTTTTTTGTTTACCATCTCTTCTACAGACGGGGCTAAAAATTCCGTCGATATTAGAGTAGTGGCCAAAATGGTGGAAACCTTTTGGGAAAAGTGTACAGTAGAAATGCCACCTTTGATTAAGTTTCCACCCATTTTTCTTCTAATTTCTTTATAACTGTAGCCTTGTTCGCTTGATAATACTATTTTACACCGCTTTCTGGGTGACCAGTCAACTCTTTGCACCATGACTTTAATTTTATTACGTTTTACAAGCTCACTCAATGAAAGAACACCCCAAAACCCAACCCACTTGTTAGCGATCACATAACACACTGACAAATGTCTTCTTCTCAGCTTCAATACAAGATATCAATAACTGAATCCTTCTGTGATCTGACTTGCTCATGGCCAAAACAAGATGACACCCGATTGGATACAATCAGATGAAGGAAAGCTACCTGAGATCAACCTAAGCAAGTTGTGCTTCCTTTTTCTGGTTATTTGGCTATAACTTCAAAAACCAAGAGAGACATGTTGAGGTTCTTCTGAGCAGTTTTCTTTATTGTTCCTCCTCTGTAGACAGAAATCTTGCCAAACTAAAGCAGTTACTGGCGTCAAAATGAAGGAAGGAAGTGCCTTGAAGCCTCTTCCGACCAAACCAAACGATCTAAACTTCGCTGTCTCCTGGTCTTCTGGAATGCAGCCCCTCCCTTCTTGGAATCCAGACTACATTCACCACACCATTGAAGGTAAATCAGCCCTACCTTTCTTGGGTTCCGTCGTGAGTAACCATCATCATAAAAATGCTGATCGCATTGGGCCTGGGTGATATTTATGTGCATAAATCTGTTCTTTGGGGAAAACAAACAAGAATTTGAAACGGAGAAGCCGGTTAGACAAAAGACCAGCAGTAATTCATTCCTAAAGTGCTGTCTTATGACTTATTTAAGATTATGGATTTATAGAGGGAGACTTCCCCCCCCCCCTATTTTTGTGTTTGATTTAATGGCTTTTGCCAGACTCTTCCCTAGCTCCCCCTCCTCCTCCTATTTCCACTCTGTCTTTAGTTGGTGTATGGATTTCATTTTCATAAATACATATTTTAACACCCTTTGATAATATGTATATTGACTGCTTAGCACGGCTAAGCCATTCATAATCCAAGGAGCGAAAATTCAATGAGGCATCAAATAATGTATCATCGGGCTATAATTTTATTTATTACCTTCATTAGGAGAGTTTAAATTTTATTTAGGAACGAGGCCTGGATGGTTTTAATTGGGCCTGTTAAGATTCTTGCCTGGTTTTCAGGCAAGGCACCAGCCAGCGGATCAAACATCCTGAGGGGTGGACTTCAAAATTCTGCGGTCATCCAGCAGAATTCTAGAATCCACCATCTGGAATCGATGGGCGGCAAAAAGGAGGTGGAGCCATGGGCAAGATGGGAATTCAGGGGGAGGAGCTAACCACTCAGAGTGCAGAAGAACAGAAGACATATTTGCTCTGTGTCTCTTCTCTTTGGATGAGACCTCAAGAAAGAGACAAAGTTCTAACTAGAAGCCCTAGTTACAATTCATCCACAGTTCAGCAGGCAAAGACCTCTTTGAATTTCTCAGAGGAAGAAGAGATTGAATAGTTCCAAAGGTGCTTTTTCAAAAGGCAACTGGATTTTGTTTTTCCCTGAAGACGTTTCGCTTCTCATCCAAGAAGCTTCTTCAGTTCTTCAGCTTCCTGGATGAGAAGCAAAACATTTTCAAAGGAAAACAAAGACCAGTTGCCTTTTGAAAAAGCATCTTTGGGACAACCATGACCTGGACGACTGAAAAGCTCCATCATTTCTGGAAAGTAAGAAATTAGATCCATTATTGGAAGGGGGGGGAAGCCTTACTTCCTGTTGTCTTCCTTTAGGATTGAGTTGGAAGTATGAAGTCTAAAAGCTATGGTACTCTTTTATTGTTATAAGAACCTCCTCTTTAATGAAGATACGATTTATTCATTTCTTTAGGATTTCATTTCCTTAAATAATTGCCCAAGTTAGTAAGATATCTTATCTCTTCTTCTTCTTCTTCTTCTTCTTCTTCTTCTTCTTCTTCTTCTTCTTCTTCTTCTTCTTCTTCTTCTTCTTCTTCTTCTTCTTCTTCTTCTTCTTCTCCTTCTCCTTCTCCTTCTCCTTCTCCTTCTCCTTCTCCTTCTCCTTCTCCTTCTCCTTCTCCTTCTTCTTTTTCTTTTTCTTCTTCTTCTTCTTCTTCTTCTTCCTCCTCCTCCTCCTCCTCCTCCTCCTCCTTATCTTGTAACTAAAGCAGAGTTCAGCCTAGTTTTGAATATTTGTGTAAGGAAAAAGAAAAACCTCTACAATTTAGCCCAGAGCAGCTTGTAGGTTGATAATCATGTGCTGGATTGTACGGCACTTCTAATTAATTAACAAAATGTTGGTCCACTTTATGCCTAATAAAAAGAGCTTTTGACGGTTTCTGAATTTATGTTTCTGTGGTTAAAACAAGTGCTTACCAAGACAGGGAGCGGGTCTATTGTAGCTGTTCTTTATTCTGGTATATTATTATTATTATTATTTGTACACATTTATCACCAAGTATTTGCAAGCTTTTTGCTAAAGAAATATTCTCTCGTGTGGATGAACGGCTGCACCAGCCTTCTGCCAGGGGCCCAAATTCCCAGACAGGCTTTAAATCCAGATGTACATGTTGCCATAATAAGCCGCATTCCAGTTGTGAGGATTTGGGGGAGTTAATCCCATTTTTGCCACACACTAGATTCCATCTCGACTGTTTCCAATCAAATGCCAAGTCAGTTTCAGGCTGAATCTCATTTAGTTAGAACTAAGCAGATGGCCAGCGCAGGGAAGAAGATTATGGAGGGCCCTGAACACGTTTTGAGATTCCAAACCCATAAAGTCAGGTCAAAGTAGAAATCAGAACCCTGGACAGTTCTCCCTGGATTTTGATTGGCAATTCATTAATATATTTATATATATAGAACCAGATTCAGAACTAGAGCTAGAATAGACAAAAAAATGTGGAGATAATCCTGATTGGAACTAGGATAATTATTTACATTTCCTCAGACCAGGCAATCATCTTTGCTAATGGATTTTTTAAAAAAATTAAAAATAGAATTATAAGCCCTGAGTATTAATAGCTGGACAATGTTGGGTGACAAATAGAACCAGAACTGGAACTGGAACTGGAACTATTACTAAAACTAGAACCAAAACTAGAACTGGAATTGGAACCGGAACTAGAACTGGAATTGGAACCGGAACTAGAACTGGAATTGGAACTAGAACTAGAACTGGAACTATTACTAGAACCAGAACTGGAACTGGAACCTGAACTGGAATTGTAACTGGAACTGGAACCGGAACCAGAACTAGAACCTAGAACTAGAATAGACAAATATAATTATTTATATTTCCTCAGACCAGGCAATCATCTTCGCTTATGGAGTTAATTTTTTTTTAAAAAAAAATAGAATTGTAAGCCCTGAGTATTGATAGCTGGACAATGTTGGGTGATGAATAGAATTAAAACCAGAACCGGATCTGGAACTGGAAGTAGAATAGACCATACTAGTAGGAGACCAGTTTGATAATATGTAATCTGAAGATCAATTTAAATGCCAAAAAGGTGGAGATAATCCTGATTGGAACTAGGATAAATGTAATCTTTTAGTTTTCCTCTGGCCAGGCAATCATCTTTGCTTATGGAGTTAATAATCCTTACACACACAACAAAGGAGAGAAACCCCTCCAAAGTGGTCACTAACATAGAGTATTAAATAGAGAAGACACAGATGAGAAGCACTCTGATAAATTGCTAGGTTGGGAAGCACTTAAAGCATAAAACTCACCTGGGAGAGCAACATGACTTCTGTATTTAAAGTAAGAGTGTGATTATGCCCAATTTGGACCAATCAACACACTGAGCTGCCACCGAGAAGCTGTGCCCTTTTGCAAATGCGGAGGGATGGGAGACAGTGACAAAGAAGGACCTGCAGTTTAGCCAAAGAGAAAGAGAAAAAAACCAACTCTGTTGTTACCTTGCTATCTATTGTAATTTTCAGCGTTCTTTTATTTCTTTTTTTAATGTTAGGGTTACACTGTAGTTTCGATCACTTCTGTTTGTTTTCCTCTCTTCCCTTCCTTGGTGTTTGGGATCTGGAGCTACCAAACGCAGATCCCTGAACCAGTTTCTCTTCCTGAGGGCTGTCAGGAACAAGCAATCAAAGCCGGTCGTAAACAGTTAAAATCGGCAACTTCATTGCTCTCTGCCTAAGTTACAAGAATCTTCCCAGACTTCTTGCCTTCCCTTGGGAATGACCAGATAAAGCTTCGTGGATCTTGGGGGAGGTCAAGCTTATGGCTCTTAGGGATGTGCAAGGACTCCAGACTAGACCCTTGCTTGACCCCTCCTTACAGCCTAGCTGGAAGTTTCCAACAGGGAAGTTCTTCAAGTTCTCACCAAAGGCTATAGATGGTGGACAAAACTGATGCAGGCTTTCAAAGCAATTGACTGGAGAATGGAATGTTGGTGCTCCAGGTCCTGGAAAGTAGGTGATATTTGAGGTGTCCACCACATTTAGTAAAGAGGCATTTTTGAGGTCCAGGAAAGTAACTGAGATCTGGGATATCAATCATCTTTAATAAAGAGGCATTTTTGTGGTCCAGGAAAGTAGGGGAGATCGGGGTGTCCACCACCTTTAATAAAGAGGCATTTTTCTTTGTTTTAACGTTCCCTTCCTAAATTCTTTCTAGGTCCTGCCTATCCTATCAGCCTTAGTTTTGTTTTTCTACAGCCTTAGTGATAAAAAGAGGGGGGGAAACTATCATGGTTCCAGCCAACAGGAAGTCTCCAAGCTTGATGATAGGCAATGATTAGAGTGGAAATTGGAAATCAGTATAATTTCCCCTCTGCTTTTTCAGTTCTCATGTTGAGCTGGAAAGCAAATTTGAAATGAATTTCTGGCTGGGACTCAACTTCAGGGGAGAAGTTGCAATTCCCTGATTTTTTTCTTCTCCGTTGCCGTTTTAGTGCTCTCTGCTGGAGATGCTTCATTGGAAAGTTAGATGCGTGCAGAGAAGCTGTCCTGGGTTGACGCCCCGCCAAGGATCATAACAAACCCTGAAATTGGTGTTTTCACCCTTGTTTGGATGATCAGGTGTAAATATAAATTTTAATTATTCCCATAATTAAGCCCGTAATTCGCTGCCTGTCCGAAATGTTTGACAACATTCTGTTGCCATCTGCTTCCTTAATTGGGCTTAATCTGGGAAAGATGTTCTGAAGAAACGAGGGGAGGGGGGAGAGAGAAAAAAAATCAAGCAATAATTATAAAGTAGGAAACCAACTTTCCTCCTACTCACTTAATTGCCAAAGCGCCCGATTTTTATTATTATTATTATTATCTTTATTTTCCCCCTCGGAGTTAAAAACAAACAGACAAATGTGCACAGATGTGCTGCCGTTTTCTATGGAGGGAGAAAGAGAGAGAGACAGAGAGAGACTTGGGAAGGGAAATCAAGGAGATAGTAGGTTTCTTCTGAGAAGGCTGGAGTTTGAAGGTTGCTGCACAAAGCTTAATAATGAAGAAAGGGGTTATTCCAAAATGCCATCGGAGGCAGGCTTGGTCTAAAGCAGTGATGGCGAACCTTTTAGAGACCGAGTGCCCAAACTGCAACCCAAAACCCACTTACGCATCGTCGACTGCCGGCTGGGTGTGGCCCATTGGGTGGGTGTGGCCCATTGGGTGGGTGTGGCCCTTGGATGGGTGTGGCCCATTGGGTGGGCGGGGCTGTGCTGGTAACAGCAGACAGGGTGGGACTAAAAAGTTCAATCAATTCCAACTTTGCAAGATCTTTTTTTTCCCCACGAGAAGTTGAAATTGACTGATTGAACCTTTTTTTTTTTTTTTTTTGCACACGGCGGCGGAGGCCTAAAGCGAAAAGGTTTTATAAAACCCAGCGGAAGCCTAGGACTGGGGCGACGGCGCGCGTGCCCACAGAGAGGGCTCTGAGTGCCGCCTCTGGCACCCGTGCCATAGGTTCGCCACCACTGGTCTAAAGAGTTTGCAGAGTAGAAGGGACAGGTCTAATATGGTCCTAACAGAAGAGTATATTTGGGACCTCAGGATTGAACTGTGAGATCCTTCTTGTTCTCTGAGCTTGGTGGTTTTCTTGAATTACCCATTACCCAACTGGGTAACATCATCAGTGCTAGAAGGAAGTGGGGTTTGTGGGAGGAGGAGGAGGGGGAGGAGGAGGAGGAGGAGGAGGAGGAGGAAGACTGTGGGGTCCTTAGTACCCTCTGAGCTTGGTGGTTTTCTTGCAGACGTTTCATGGCCCAACTAGGTAACATCATGAGTGCTAGAAGACGGTTGAGTTTGTGGAGAGGAGAAGGAGAGAAGGAGGAGGAGGAGGAAGAGAAGGAGGAGAATGGAAGAAGAATAAAGGAGGAGGAGAAGGAGGACTGTGAGGTCCTTGGTGCTCTCTGACTTGGTTTTCTTGCAGATGTTTCATTACCAAACTAGGTAACAACATGAGTGTTAGAAGGAAGTAAGGTGGAGAAGAGGAGCAGGATGAGGAGGAGAAGAAGAAGAAGGGGAGGAGGGTGAGAAGAGGAGGAGGAGGAATAGGAGGAGGAGAAGCAAAAGGGGAGAAGAGGGAGGAAGAGAAGGATTAGGAGGAGGAGGAGGATAATTGGGGGGTCCTAGGTGCTCCCTGAGCTTGCTGGTTTTCTTGCAGATGTTTCATTACTCAACTAGGTAACATCTTCAGTGCTAGCAGGGAGGGAGAGCAAACCTCACTCCCTTCTAGGATTGATGTTGCTACCTAGTCAGGTAATGAAACGCCTGCAAAAAAAAAAACCCCCACCAAGCTCAGAAAGCACCAAGGGCCCTACAAACCAAGGACAGCCTTTAGGCAATCCGGAGTGAAAAATGGGTGTTTGCCAGCCTCCCCTAACCAGCTCCAACTGTTGCTTGGAGTCCTAAATAGGAAGAAAGATATTCTTCTGTAAATTTCATTGTACCGGTAATTTGACGTTGCTCCACCTACCTGCACTTTTTTTTTTTTTTTTTGCATCCCGAGGATAATTTTTTTTTTAATTCCGCACCTGGGCGCCCAGCCCCCGTTACACTGAAACGCTAAAACAATTTATCTAACCTTTATGCCGGTTAATGCCTACATTAGGCCTACATACGATCATAAAAGTGCGTGAAATTGAAACACGCCGACATAAAATCAAACAGCTCAAGCATTAAACGGTGTCACTTTTAGTTGATTAACTTGCCAATATTGCCGGGTTGCTTGACTAAATCGAACACTGATTTTTTTTATTATTATTTTATTCCCCCACCCCCCCACGTGCTTCTTTGCTTAATGGACTTTAGTAAATGGCAGGAATTTCTTTGGATTCTCCAACTAATGAAAGAATGGGCTGTAATGGCAGACGGCGAGAGGGATCAAAGCCCTGGTTGTTTGATCTTATATCTCAGCAGCTTGAAACCCGCCAAAGGTGGTTGATGGCCGTAGGTCATTAGAGATCCATCAGAGGCTTTTTAGCATCGCGCTTCGGTGTCAATCAAACAGATAAAGATGCCGCGTTGACGGTTGATAGAGTTGAGTTGATTTGGGTTTGCCCTGCTCACTGAAGCCGGCTACTCTGCTTGCTTTACAAGCCAAAGTTTAGAGCTTGGGGTATCAAACCTGAGCAATTATGGTTCCTTCAGTATCTCTTGACTGAATGCCTAGAAAATGCTGTCAGGTCATCTCTGACTCGTCCCGTTTGTTTCAAACAAATTTAATTTTGCACAGGGCTAAATCAACTCCCCAATTGCCTGCTATGAATTGTGTACTGGAGAGTTAATTCTTCTGTTTGACATCCATCAGCAGGATGAAGTCCTAGAGAGGTTCCGTTAAAAAATAAATAAATGAGGCTCCTCTAGGCATTCCATCTTTGTGGTTACTTTGATTTTGGTTCTTGGATACTTGAATCATCTGAGCTTGGAAGCTGCTGGCATACAGAGTGTGTAGGGGGGAGTTTGGCTTGGGGGTGGGGTTGCTATTCATGTGGTAGAGACAGGACCTCATGATACTTTTAGAATATGTCTATCTTCTTCTTCTTCTTCTTCTTCTTCTTCTTCTTCTTCTTCTTCTTCTTCTTCTTCTTCTTCTTCTTCTTCTTCTTCTTCTTCTTCTTCTTCTTCTTCTTCTTCTTCTTCTTCTTCTTCTTCTTCTTCTTCTTCTTCTTCTTCTTCTTCTCCTCCTCCTCCTCCTCCTCCTCCTCCTCCTCCTCCTCCTCCTCCTCTTCTTGGTTCCTTCAGTGAAATAAACTTAGCATGCTACCAAAACATTACACCCACCCTCTAGTACCCAATTAATTCACAACAATCTGAACTGACTCTGCACAGAGAATAACCAGTCCAAATAACACAATAACAGAGTAACACAGTTGGAAGGAACCTTGAAGGCCTTCTACTCCAACCTCCTGCTCAGGCAGGAAACCCTACACCAGGGGTCTTCCAACTTGGCCCTTTTATGACTTGTGGACTTCAACTCCCAGAATTCCTCAGCCAGTATGCCTGGCTGAGGAATTCTGGGACTTGAAGTCCACAAGTCATAAAAGGGCCAAGTTGGAAGACCCCTGCCCTATACCATTTCAGACAAATCAGAGCCCACCAAGGCTGGGGAACCGGGGCTAGTTAGGGGTTATGGTCTCTCTTCCCTGGAAGATAAAGAAGGCCAAAAAAAAAAAAAAAAAAAAGAATGTCCTTTCCAAAACTAAGCTGGAATTTCTGTTGATTTGCTAAAAATGGAAATAACTATTTCTGGGTATTTAGGCCAGGCTAAAATGTGACGCTTGATGCTGAATTGGTTTACATTCAATTATCTTATTTGAGGTCTGCTCGCACGTCTCTCTGTCCCCAGCTATTCCGTTCAAGCAGATTAAATATGCAGCAAACACCAGACTTTGAAACAAAGCTTTCATCGGAAACCTTTATCATCACACGCCAAGCCATTTCTCCAGCTCCGGGAAACCTATGATTATAATCAGGAGTCTTTGGACAATTGTGATTTGAATCCAGAAATACATTTGACGCCAGGAGCAGTCTAGCGGAAAAGGGCCACAGGAGGAGAGGAGAGCGAGAGAAGAAAGGAGTTGTAACTGTCACAACAAAACTTTCAGCAATCAGTCATGGGCTGCCAAAGCCAGTCAATCCCAACCTGGCCCAAATCTTGCTTGGAAACTGTCTCTCAGTTGAAGTGCCGCCGGCAAACCTAGTTTAAGTTGGATAGCTTCCCGTCTGGCCTAAATAACAGCCAGATCCCCATGTGAAGAGTTTGAGTTAATATAGTGCTAGTTTAGTGCAGGTAGCTCTCGACTTCCCACAATTCGTTTAGTGACCGTTCGGAGTTACAACGGCACGGAAAAAAGAGTGGGGATTGGGAGGAGGAGGGGGAGGAGGAGGGGGAGGAGGAGAATTGTGGGGTCCTCAGTACTCTGAGTTTGTTGATTTTCTTGCAGACGTTTCAGAACCCAACTAGATAACATCATCAGTGCTAGAAGGGAGTGGGGTTTGGTCTTATTTCTCTTATTAACCCCACTCTCTTCTAGCACTGATGGTGTTACCTAGTTGGGTTATGAAATGTCTGCAACAAAACCAATTTTGGAGAACACTAAGGACCCCACAGTCCTCCTCCTCCTCCTCCTCCTCCTCCTCCTCCCAATACCCACACCCTTCTAGCACTGATGATGTTATCTAGTTGGGTAATGAAACATCTGCAAGAAAACCACCAAGTTCAGAGAACACCAAGGATCCCACAACTTTCCTCCTCCTCCTCCTCCCCCCTCCTCCC